>NC_073381.1:98453111-98483111 GCF_028641065.1 Leucoraja erinaceus
GGCAGCAGAGTGAACAGTCCATGATGGAAATGTGTGGGGTCCTTTATAATGCTGTTGGCCTTGGACAAGCAACGTTTGCACGCAATGTCCTCGATTGAAGGAAGAGAAGTCCCGATGATTTTTTTAGCCGTCCTCTACCGCTGAGCTGCTGTGCCGCCTCCTGAGCCGTGACATTTAGATGTGGAAGTTCCACGGGGAATTTGTTATCTCCGGGTTCCCCCCCTCCTCCCCCCCCCCCCCCCCCCACTGCTAAAGACCTGGAGGCAGAGCGAGCCTTTGAGTGTGAGGTTGATGGGTTGTTGGTGTTAGATAATTGGAGTTAAGAAGGCACGGCATGACGTGAAGCTGGAGTGTGCTATGGATGAGCTGAGGTTCAACTGAAACTGGGGGGAGCACTAACTCAGGCAACTGAACGAGTTCCTCCTGTCCAATACATCCAGGGTGATACACGATCACAGAGGGATTACTAGCGCTAGTTAAAAACTGGCGGAAAATGGCCAAAGATATCCTCATCATCGTAAAACCATAAGATATAGGAGCCGAAGTTCCTCATGGTCGGCTGATGCAGAAGATATTGACACACAAAGTGCTGGAGTAACTCAGTGGGTCAGGCAGCATCTCTGGCGTGAATGAACAGGTCACACTTCGGGGCATCTGCAGTTCCTCGTGTGGCCAGAAGGTTACGATGTTTAGGGCGGCACGGTGGTGCAGCGGTAGAGTTGCTGCCTCACAGCGCCAGAGACCCGGGTTCCATCCCGACTACAGGTGCTGTCTTACGGAGTTTGTACGTTCTCCCCGTGACCACGTGGGTTTTCTCCGGGTACCCCGGTTTCCTCCCGCACTCCAAAGACGTACAGGTATGTCGGTTAATTGGCTTGTGTTAAGACTGTAAATTGTCCCTAGTGTGTGTTGGATAGTGTTAGTGTGCGTGGATCGCTGGTCGGCGTGGACACAGGGCCTGTTTCCGTGCTGTTCCTTTAAACTAAACTAAACCAAATCACAGTGAAGAAAGCAAATGGTATGTTAGCTTTCATAGCAAAAGGATTTGAGTATAGGAGCAGGGAGGTTCTACTGCAGTTGTACAGGGTCTTGGTGAGACCACACCTGGAGTATTGCGTACAGTTTTGGTCTCCAAATCTGAGGAAGGACATTATTGCCATAGAGGGAGTGCAGAGAAGGTTCACCAGACTGATTCCTGGGATGTCAGGACTTTCATATGAAGAAAGACTGGATAGACTTGGCTTGTACTCTCTAGAATTTAGGAGATTGAGAGGGGATCTTATAGAAACTTACAAAATTCTTAGGGGGTTGGACAGGCTAGATGCAGGAAGATTGCTCCCGATGTTGGGGAAGTCCAGGACAAGGGGTCACAGCTTAAGGATAAGGGGGAAATCCTTTAAAACCGAGATGAGAAGAACTTTTTTCACACAGAGAGTGGTGAATCTCTGGAACTCTCTGCCGCAGAGGGTAGTTGAGGCCAGTTCATTGGCTATATTTAAGAGGGAGTTAGATGTGGCCCTTGTGGCTAAGGGGATCAGAGGGTATGAAGAGAAGGCAGGTACGGGATACTGAGTTGGATGATCAGCCATGATCATATTGAATGGCGGTGCAGGCTTGAAGGGCCGAATGGCCTACTCCTGCACCTAATTTCTATGTTTCTATGTTTCTATCATGGGTTCACGATGCAATATTTTCTGACACACTAAATATTAAAGCGTACTACAGCAAAGGTAAAAAATAAACAACCCCTTATATACAAGGGTAGACTACTGATGAAAGTAAGGTTCTGGGGAATTAAATGGAGTTGATGATTTAGTTTAGTTTAGTTTTGAGATACAGCACGGAAACAGGCCCTTCGGCCCACCAGGCCCGTGCCGACCAGCGATCCCCGCACACTTACACTATCCTACACCCACTAGGGACAATTTTTACATTTACCAAGCCAATTAACCTACAAACCTGTACTTCTTTGCCGTGTGGGAGGAAACCGAAGATTTCGGAGAAAACCCACGCAGGTCACGGGGAGAAAACGTACAAACTCCGTACAGACAGCACTGATAGTCGGAATCGAACCAGGGTCTGTGGCGCTGTGAGGCAGCAAATCTACCGTTGCGCCACCGTGCTGCCCCTGAATAGCACAGTGAATAATAGAATGGCACTTTAGGGGGTTTGCAATATTTATTTGATGTATGTTGACTCTGCGTTTTTGTGCACATGAGCGGTTTATGTTTGTCTCCAGTGCCTCAAACCCACTGCATCATCCCTCTCCAGCTCCCCACTCCGCATTCCGTGAACAAGTCCAACTCGGCAATTATCAGGATTGCCGGAGCGAGCAGTGAGACGAGCTGGCAAGATCCTCGTTTGATCTGTCGTTTTATGCTTCGCCGACGACAAGGCTGAGCGAAAACCGAATACATTTTCTGCCCTTTCGAGCAACTTTCGCTGCTCGTGAATTCCCTCTTGCTGCCTCCCGACTGCAGAAGACACTGGGAGGACACAGGTTTAAAATCAGTTTAGTTTATTATCACGCGTACTGTGAGAAGTTATTCTTGCGTGAGAGGGCGCGGGGGGCGGGGGAGGGGAGGAAAGATCTAATAGGAACCTGAGGGGTAACCTTTTCGCACAAAACATTTGGGTGTATGGAACAAGCTGCCAGAGGGGGTAGTTGAGGCTGGGACTATCCCAACGTTTATGAAAAGGTTAGGTACATGGATAGGACAAATTTGGAGAGACATGGGGCAAATGCAGGCAGGTGGGACTAGGTCAGGTAGGGGGGAGTTCAACCCACCACGGGTACCATGTAATCCCGTGCTACCTGCTCCATGGTCGGTTAGTCAGCAACTAAACCGTCTCCCCCACCTGGTTTGCCAGGTGAGGAGGGGGCTGTGGACCCCCAGCAGGACCAAAAACAAGACCAGTCAAAGGGCGGATGAGCTCCTAGCGAGCCAACGGCCATCCACAGTTCAGTAGAAGTTGCGATCACCGTAGCATTGTAAGGAATGATGATAAAGCACACACACACCAAAATCCTAGACTTACAGCGGGGGAAGTCCGCAGGAACTGGAGGACAGAGACGTGTGGTGTGTCTGACACCGTTCCCGTTGGAAACCAGCACCACGGAGTCGGAGTCGGAGTCGGAGTTTGAAAATGCGTGGGAATCGACTAATCGCGATCCGGCTGCGAAATTTAAGTCGAAATTTGTATTTTATTTCAAAATGAGAATTTGAAAATAGGTACAGATGCTACACAGAGATTTTAAAACTCAGGAGAGCTCTTGGGTGAACTCGCACAGTGCGACAGGGCTTGAGGCTGCATCTATGGAGTGAAGGAAATAGCCAATGTTTTGGGACGGGTCTGAAGAAGGTTTTCGACCCGAAACATTGCATATTTCCTTCGCTCCATGGGGGGGGGTTTGCAGGGAGTCAGACAGACAGAGGGTTAAATCCCACCCATACCCCGTCCTGGACATTAACCCCGACACCAATGTTAACAAACTCAAACCTCCAACCTGGGCTGCTGTTGTACCAGCACCGAAGGAGTTAACACAATCCCCAGATCTGTTTATCCACAGATTGTCTCCCTCTCACTGCCGATCTCTTACAAACCTGACCCTTTCTCGCCCTCTCACTCACACACCGCCCGCGGCGTTTAGCGTTGAATACTCATGGCCAAGTTGGCTGCGGTGCTGGGGCTTGCTGCCCTGTAGACCCCCCCACCCCGGGTCCAGACCAGAGTCTCGGCCGCTCTGGCAGCAACGAGTGACACAATTTAACGCATTTACTGAGGAATGTGGATCGATGCATTGATGACCCATTATATAACTGCTGGCTGTTAACAAGTGCTAAAGTAGCAGTTAACACTTTGTTTGTTACCCACAGCAGTTATTATCCTTGATCGTTTTGTAAAAAAAAACCGTATGGTGAATGTTTTAAAAAATATACATTTAATTAACAAAGCAAATTTGTATTTCCATATGAAATACAGAAAATTAACGCTGGGCCCAATTTGGAACAATCAGCCTAAGTCCGACACTGCCTTTTGTTTTAATTAAATGTTTATGAACACCGACTTTCTCAGTCTGTGTTTACAGATTTTTAGTTTTGGAGATCCAGCACGCAAAAAGGAGGATTCAGAAGACATCTGGTTAGACCTTTATTCAAGAAATGTACAAAATACATAAAATTTCAAATATTCAAGTATTGATTTGTTTGGGGTATTGCTCCCTGCCCAGCAGGCAAAGTGCACCCTCTGGTGATTTTGTCCATCAGCAGCCTCTCCTTGACCCAGCCTTGGAGGTACTGGCAGTTGGTTGAAGCTCTTCTGGATCTGGTCTCTGTGCCTTGCTCGATTCCCCCTTTCGTCCATGGCTCTTTGGACCTTTCTTCACAGGGTCAGCAGATGGCCCTTCTAAAGCCTCATTTGGCAATGTTTCTGGAGGACCATCCCTCTTTTTCACAGCCTTGCCCGTTTTCCCAGTTCCCAAAGGCCGTCCAAGTTTTTTATTCACTTCTTTCTTGCCTTCAGTTTTTGTCAGTTTATCAGGTGACTTCTCGGACAATTCCTTGGCACTTGCCGACTTGCCTTTCCCCAATGCCTATAATCAGGAGAACTATTTACTTTAGCAAAGCCTTCCAAGCAACGAGATTTTAAACTAATCTGACACTTCGAAAACAAGCCAAATGTACAAGCAATAATGAACACAAAATGCGTAGGTATTCAGCCCCACAAAACTGGCCTACCATTCAATGGACATTTTGACATCTATCCCATCATGAGCTATCCCATTGTACCCTGCCAGTTAAATATTAATTGGATTCAAGTGGATAAATTCTTGATGTGGAAGACACTATAATTTTTACATTGACACCATTTGATTTCTCCACTGAAACACATGCAGTCTGGAAGGGCACAAGATTAGTGACATCTTTGTGCAATGGAGGAAGGCGATGGCATCTTTAGAGCACCAAACCTCATAATACTCTAAATGTGGAAACAAGATCAGCAAGTAGCAGAGCCTGGAGACAAGGCCCAAGCTCACCTTGAACAACATTTGAGTTTCGATGCCAAAGGAAGAATTAAATAAAATCACTTACTTTCCCAGATTCTGCTCCTTTTTTATTTGAAGGTTCTGCCGACTTCTTGGGCTTTTTTGAATCTGCAAAGACATTAAGCTGGTTGGGCGTTCTCTTTATGAAGTCATATTTGTGAGTTAGAGTACAATATGACAGACAAGAGTTAACAGGACTGCCCTGGCAGACCCATTGTTTCTGCCCGATTCTGTCCCACAGAACAGATTGCCAAACATCTCTATTCTATCTCAACACCTTGTCCAGTTCCTTCTGACCTACATCCAGGATACCTCACACTTCACTAACTCTCAATTCCCACCCACCCCACCCTTGCCACTTCTTTACCATGGATATGCAATCCCTTACATAGAAACATAGACATAGAAAATAGGTGCAGTAGTAGGCCATTCGGCCCTTCGAGCCTGCACCGCCATTCAATATGATCATGGCTGATCATCCAACTCGGTATCCTGTACCTGCCTTCTCTCCATACCCCCTGATCCCTTTAGCCACAAGGGCCACATCCAACTCCCTCTTAAATATAGCCAATGAACTGGCCTCAACTACCTTCTGTGGCAGAGAATTCCAGAGATTCACCACTCTGTGTGAAAAATGTGTTTTTTTCATCTCAGTCCTAAAAGATTTCCCCCTTATCCTTAAACTGTGACCCCTTGTTCTGGATTTCCCCAACATCGGGAGCAATCTTCCTGCATCTAGCCTGTCCAACCCCTTAAGAATTTAAGTTTCTATAAGATCCCCCCTCAATCTTCTAAATTCTAGCGAGTACAAGCCGAGTCTATCCAATCTTTCTTCATATGAAAGTCCCGACATCCCAGGAATCAGTCTGGTGAACCTTCTCTGTACTCCCGCTGTGGAAAGAATGTCTTTCCTCAGATTAGGAGACCAAAACTATACACAATACTCCAGGTGTGGTCTCACCAAGACCATGTACAACTGCAGTAGAACCTCCCTGCTCCTATTCTCAAATTACACCCCAGTTCCCCACCAGAAAGGTCTTGGAGCCCACCAGTTCGTCTTTATAGAGACGCAATCAGGCCCACTCTAATATTACTCGTTCTTCAAGTGAAAGATGTAGCCATGGGCACTCACAGCCTTGTGCCAGTTATGTTGAACAGTCCGTGTTCCAAATGTACACTGCCACCCATTCCACCTCTCCCCACTAAACCCGATTGCATTGCTGGAGGTTGCCTCTTGCACCAACTGATTTCAAACAGTTTTATCACCAACTTCCACCCCACCCTCAAATTTACTTACAGTAAACTATCTGAAACCTCTGCTTCATCACAGGGGTCAGACTACAGACAGACATTTATTATAGACCCACTGACTCCATTATCTCCAGACTCCGCCCCTCTCTCTCCCTCTCCAAAGACAATACAAAAGTCCACATCCACGCTCTGGTCACATCCCGCATCGATTACTGCAACGCTCTCCTCACTTGCACCTCCAATAAACTTCTTCATCGCCTCCAATGCATTCAGAACTCTGCAGCCCGGATCACCCGCACCAGATCATCGGACCACATCACACCCATCCTCACTCAGCTCCACTGGCTCCCTGTGCACCACCGGATTAACTACAAGATTTTACTGCTGACCTTCAAAGCCCTACACCACCTTGCTCCCCAATACCTCTCTGACCTGCTGCTACCATACACTCCTTCCCAGTCACTTCATTCCTCCTCAGCTGCAATTTTAACTGTCCCCACATTTAGACTCAGCACCATGGGTGCCAGAGTCTTCAGCTGCTCTCCCCCACATCTCTGGAACACTCTCCCACCTCCCATCCGTCACCTGGACACTATCGATCAATTCAAATCACAACTCAAAACACACCCGTTTAGATTAGCATACCCGACAACTTCCACCATGTTCACCCTGATTTTAATAATAATAATATTATTTATAGAGCACTTTAAAAACAAACATAGCTGCAACAAAGTGCTGTACATCACTAATCATTGACAACAAAAATAACAATCAAAAGAAATAGTAGGAAAAGACATGTAAAATAAAGAAACATCAAAAACACCACAAACAGAAGCAAAGCCTCAGGCATGGTCAAAAGCCAGGGAGTACAAATGTGTTTTAACACTGGATTTGAAGATGGACAGAGGGGGCCTGTCTGATGTGCAACGGCAGGGTGTTCCAGAGTGCCGGAGCAGCAACAGAGAAGGCTCTATCCCCTCTGAGCCTCCGACTAGACCTCGGTACCTCCAGGAGCAGCTGACCAGCTGACCCGAGGGACCGGGCAGGAGCAGCTCAGAGAGGTAAGGCGGGGCGAGCCCATTCAGAGATTTAAAAACAAATAACAGTATCTTAAAATGAACCCGAAAGTGCACCGGGAGCCAGTGTAGGGAGGCCAGAATTGGCGATATGTGCTCCCTCTTTCGAGTCCCTGTTAAAAGGCGAGCAGCAGCATTCTGAACCAACTGGAGACGAGCCAGTGAAGAACGAGCAACACCAAAATAGAGCGCGTTACAGTAATCCAGCCTAGATGTAATAAAGGCATGGATTACTGTCTCAAATGACTTATGTTTTGTGAATTTTTGTTTTTTTTGTTTTCTGTTTTTATTCAACTTGATTTTAATATTGATAAATGTATTGTGATTTCATGTCCTGCAAGGTGTCCTTGGGTGTCCAGAAAGGCGCCAGCAAATAATAATAATAATGCATTTGATCTGAACTAATCTTCCCACCCTGCTACTTGTATCCCCTACTCCAGATTTCTCCATTTCCCCAAGCGAAGGTTATCCACTGTTTAGTGACATTGGTTTTCCCCAGCAGTCATCATAAAATCATAGAAAATAGGTGCAGGAGGAGGCCATTCGGTCCTTCGAGCCAGCACCGCCATTCATTGTGATCATGGCTGATCGTCCCCTATCAATAACCCGTGCCTTCCTTCTCCCCATATCCCTTGACTCCACTAGCCCCTAGAGCTCTATCTAACTCTCTCTTAAATCCATCCAGTGATTTGGCCTCCACTCCTGTGGCAGGGAGTTCCATAAATTTCCAACTCTCTGGGTGAAAAAGGTTTTTCTCACCTCAATCTTAAATGGCCTCCCCTTTATTCTAAGACTTTGGCCCCTGGTTCTGGACTCGCCCAACATTGGGAACATCTTTCCTGCATCTAGCTTGTCCAGTCCTTTTATAATTGTATATGTTTCTACAAGATAACCCCTCATCCTTCTAAACTCCAGTGAATACAAGCCTATTCTTTTCAATCTTTCCTCGTATGACATTCCCGCCATCTCAGGGATTACTCTCGTGAATCTACGCTGCACTGCCTCAATCACAAGGATGTCCTTCCTCAAATTAGGAGACCAAACCTGTACACAATACTCCAGATGTGGTCTCACTAGAGCCCTACACAACTCATCGATGGATCCTTTACCCGTGCCTCTTGTGCCCTGTAGATCTGCTCACTCTTCCTACCCCCAGATGGAACAAGTGTAAAGTTCTTGCTTCTCACCGCTCTTACTTCTGCATCAAATATATTATTCTGACATTCAACCCCACACCACTACTCCACCACCAGGAATTGGTCTATTGTCAAAGCCTTGCTGAAATTCTTATATGCACGCGCTTACATTTACAGCTCTGCCCCGAGCATTTTGTTACATTTTCAAAAAGCTCAGATTCACAAGACCCGACCTCCCATGTAGAAAACAAAGCCGACTATCCCTAGCTAGATGCATGGGTATCCTAACTCTCAGAATACTCTGAGCATAGATGGATTCACAGCCTACAGTTCCCAGGCTTTTCCTTGCAACCTTTAAATAAAGGGACAGCATTTGCCAGTCTTCCAGTACCTCACACACATAATGGCTTAAATCTCAGCCAGGGGGCATCGTCCATAAATCCCCCATGTAATGCTGATGCAGAAGATGAAGATGCACCAGATTTTTAGCAATTTGAGTGTTTGGATTCAGAACTGGTTTACTGATAGAAGACAGGGCTGTGGCGAAAGGACAATTTAAGCTGGAGGCTTGTGATCAATGGAGTTCTGCAGATATCGTGTTTATGATATATACATACAAATGACAATAGAAATGTACATGGGTTGGCTAGTAAGCTTGCAGATGACACCTAGATTGCTGGGGAAGGCTGTTAAAATATACAGGAGGATATAGATCAGGTACAGAAATGGATGGTGATGGGGAAGATGGAGTTTAATCTAGCAAATGCAAAACTGTTGGTCTTCGGAAGGTTGAATGCAAGGGACAAATATACAATTAATGGCAAGACTCTTAAAAGCATGGATATACAGAGAGACCTTGGGATCCAAATCCACGACTTCCTGAAAGTGGCAACAAAAATAGATAGAGTGGTAAAGGATGAATATGTTATGCTTACCTTCATTGGTCTACATCAAGCACCAGCGTCAGAAAATTATGATGCAGCTTTACAGGACTTTGGTTAGGCTACATTTGGATTGTTGCATACAGCTCAGATCACCCAATACAGGAAGGGTGTGGACATTTTGGAAAGGGTGCAGTGGAGGTTTACCAGAATGATGCCTGGATTAGGGGGGGCATTAACCACAAGAGGAGATTAGACATTTTGTTTCCTCAAGAATGCTGAAGGTTGAGGAGAAACCTGATGGAAGTACAGACAATTTAGAGACATAGCTTGGTAGACTGTCAGAACCTTTCTTGGACATAAATATGAAGTACTAGAAGGCACTGCTTTACGATAAACAGAAATATGCAGTGCCGTTTGTTCCCCACCCACAAGAGGCTGGTGTGTGCCTGGAATCCAATGGCAGGAATTGTGGTGGATTCACATACAAATGGCATCTGAGTAACTGTTGGATGGCACATGGAAATACAGGGAATGAATTATGTTGGGCACAGCCTTGGTGTGCCATGTATCATTATCATCTTAATCCAAGTCTTGGAAGCAGACTCTGGCTACCCACACCATCTATGCCAATTAATTGTATATACTTATGTCACCCCTCAGCCTCTTCCACTCCAGGGAAATAGACTTAGCTTCAATATAGTTCTGGATAAACACAGGGCAGATTGACAAGTTTAAATTCTAGATTGGGGCAAGGTCAACTTAAGGTATTATTACACAAAATCTCACTCAAGTTGATTGGAACAGGAAAATGAATGACCAGAAAATGGAATGTTTTTAAAAGTGCGCTGATAGGAACTCAGGGACATGCATGTTCCTGTTAGAGTGAAGGGCAGGGAAGCATTGAAGACAATTGAGGCTCTGGACAAGAATAAGGCAGCATGGGGCAGGTATAGGTGGCTAGGATAGTGTATCCTGTAGGAGTTGAGAATAAAGGAGCATGTTAAACCAGGGAATCAGGAGGTCAAAGGGGGCAGGAGATATCTGGTAGATAAAGGATAATAAAAAGTGATGTTATAAGTACATTAAGGAAAAAGGGCAACATCAGAGAGTAGGACCCATCAAGAATCAAAGTAGTCATCTTGGTGTGGAGCCACAGTAGATGAAAAAGGTCCTCAATGAGCATTTCACCTATTGATACTATGGACATTCTTGCCATAGAAGGTGTGTAGAGAAGGTTCACCAGACCGATTCCTGGGATGTCAGGACTGTCTTATGAAGAAAGACTGGATAGACTTGGTTTATACTCTCTAGAATTTAGGAGATTGAGAGGGGATCTTATAGAAACATACAAAATTCTTAAGGGGCTGGACAGGCTAGATGCAGGAAGATTGTTCCCGATGTTGGGGAAGTCCAGGACAAGGGGTCACAGCTTAAGGATAAGGGGGAAATCCTTTAAAACCGAGATGAGAAGAACTTTTTTCACACAGAGAGTGGTGAATCTCTGGAACTCTCTGCCACAGAGGGTAGTCGAGGCCAGTTCATTGGCTATATTTAAGAGGGAGTTAGATGTGGCCCTTGTGGCTAAGGGGATCAGAGGGTATGGAGAGAAGGCAGGTACAGGATACTGAGTTGGATGATCAGCCATGATCATATTGAATGGCGGTGCAGGCTCGAAGGGCCGAATGGCCTACTCCTGCACCTAATTTCTATGTTTCTATGTTTCTATGGAAGAGGGCCAGGCAATTTTGGGGCAATCGATGGAAGTGTCTCGAGGGTAGTCACATTATGGTCGAGGAGGGGCATAAGGCCCCAACACATGAAGATGGACAAATCTCCTAGGTCCAATCAGGTAAATATATCCAGGGACAATGCGGGAAGCTAGAGGGGAAATTACAGGTGCGCTGACTGAGATTTGAGTCATCATTAAATATGGGCAAGGTGTCATAAGACTGGTGGGTGGCAAATGCTGTGCTTCAAAGGGCTGCAAGGAAAAGCTTGGAACTAAGCCACAAGTCAACCATCTGTGATCAGAAAGTTGGAATATTCTAAGGGATAAGACATACATTTAGATAGACATGGGCAGATTAGAGATAGTCCACACCATTTTGTACATGGGAGATGGTGTCTCAATAATACGATTGAGATTTTCGAAGATGGAGCCAAAAAGGTTGAGGTCAGAGCTGTTGAATATATGGATTTCAGCAAGGCATGTAACAAGGTTCTGAGTGGTTGGCTGCTCAGGAGGGTTAGATTGCATGCGATCCAAAGAGAACTAGCAAATGGGATGGAAAATTGGTTTCATGGATGGAATCAGAGCGATGGTAGATGGTTATTTTACAGATTGAAGGCCTGTACTATTGGAGTGCCTGAGGAATGGTTAATGCAGTTTAATACAAATAAGTGAGGCATTGCATTTGGCAAAGTCTAACCAGGGCACGACCTACACTGAATGGTGGGACTATGGAGTATTCTAGAGCAGAGGGATATAAGAGTGCAGGTACATAGCTCATTGAAAGCATCATCACAGATGGGGTGGTTATCAACACATTGGCCTCCATCAGTCAGAGTATTGAGTTTAGAAATTGGGAGGTTATGTACCAGTTGTACTAGACATTGGCGAGGTCACATTTGGAGTATAGTGTTGAGTTTTGGTCACTGTTACAGAAATGAGTCGTTAACCTGGAAAGATGTAGCGAAGATTTACAAGTATGTTGCCAGGACTTGAGGGCCGAAGCTATAGGGAGAGGTTGGGATTGTATTCCTTGGAGTGCAGTGGGATGTGTGTGGGGGAGAGGGATGATCTTAGGGAGGTGTATATGATCATGAGGGGAAGAGACTGTGCATTTACCCCAAGTAGGTTAAACAACAACCAGAGGACATAAGTTTAAAGTGAAGGGTGGGGAAAGGAGGAAGAAATATGATTGAATGGAAACCCAAGGGGTAACTATTTTAATACACAAAAGATTGGTAGGTATATGGGATAAGCTGCCAGAAGAGGTAGTCGAGGCAGGTATTGAGACAGAATGTTTATTAAAGTTTGGACAGATACATGGATAGGTTTAGAAGGATAGCAGCCAAACACAGGCAAGTGACCAGTATAGATGGGGCACATTAGTCGGTTGGGCAAATTGGGCTGAAGGATCTGTTTCCATGCTGTAGAACTATCCCATCTCATCCTATAACTCAAGACCACCAAACCAGGCAATATCTTGTGAACCTTTCCTGCACGCTGTAGCTTAATCATATTTGTTCCTGTAGTGTGGTACAACTTCAACTTGTATACAATGCCTCAACTGATGAAGGTTTATGACTTACTTGCCTTCACCACCCAGTCTGCCCATGTTGCCACTTAAGGAACTAAGTCCTTGTATCTAGATCTGTTCAATGCTCCGACATCCTGTCTTTCACTCTTTTTGTCTGGCCCTTTTACATGGCAATAATTAGACCTACAATACAAATTCCATTTGATTTTGGAGTTACAAATCCACACATCCCACCACTCTTGGGGGCAAGAGAACAGATATAGCCATTGGATTCCATAGACAAACATAGGAACATTTGAAAACTTGTTCATCCCAGAAGCATGGATAAGGGATCAGGCAAAGACAATATTGAATAGTTGGCTCAGTTGTAAGAACAAGTTTGGATGAATAGAAGGAATCAAGTATCATTACCTGATCTTTTATCAGCTTCAGTTGTCTCGGCTTCGACATTTACCACGGTTTTTGTAGAGGTAACATTTGGATTACTGTTTTCTTTGGGTTTCTTCACAGTGGTCTTAGCTGCAAGCTGGGAAATAGTATCAAAATGCTTCAGATACATCATGCAAAATCACTTCAATTTAGGGTTATGAATCAGTAAAACAGAACCTTCACCATTACAATAAATATTTGTTTTAAACCACATGTACAGTCACGTTGTCCAGCTGAATGAATAGAAACTTTACAATGGGTGCAATTAGTTAAAAGGATCCATTGTAAAATACAACATCCAGTTGTAGAGAACATGCTTACTTTGAATCGTCCTGTAGCTCCAGTTGCTTTTGAGCCTGCAGGCCTGATGAGAACACCCTTTTCAAGACCAACACTCAAGGCTTTCTTCAGAGAGGCTTTGAGAAGGATGGGACTCACCATTGGGTAAGTCGAGAGGATGTAGTTCTTGATAGCTGGCACTGAAGTACCTTTGCGATCATTGGTTTTCTCCAAGGCTTTAACCACCATTTGTAAAATGGGAGGGCGTTTGTACCGTGGCTGGACCAACATAGCACCGCTTCTCCGGCCCAATACTGGAAGACAAATACGTGTTGGGGACGGGAGGAGAATGGGGGATGACAACTTTGTTACAAGTGATTTTGCTTTCCAATTATAGGCTCACATTTAAAAAAAAACTAGTAATTGAACAGAATCACATTGTTTATCAAAGGAAACATAGAAACAAAGAAAATAGGTGTAGGAGTAGGCCATTCGGCCCTTCAATATGATCATGGCTGATCATCCGACTCAGTATCCTGTACCTGCCTTCTCTCCATACCCCCTGATCCCTTTAGCCACAAGGGCCACATCTAATTCCCTCTTAAATATAGCCAATGAACTGGCCTCAACTACCTTCTGTGGCAGAGAATTCCAGAGATTCACCACTCTCCCTGTGAAAAATGTTTTCTTCATCTCATAGAAATTAGGTGCAGGAGTAGGCCATTCAAGCCAGCAAGGTCTATCTCAGTCCTAAAAGATTTCTCCTTTATCCTTAAACTGTGACCCCTTGTCCTGGACTTCCCCAACACCAGGAACAATCTTCCTGCATCTAGCCTGTCCAGCCCCTTAAGAATTTAGTAAGTTTCTAGAAGATCCCCTCTCAATCTCCTAAATTCTAGAGAGTATAAACCAAGTCTATCCAGTCTTTCTTCATAAGACAGTCCTGACATCCCAGGAATCAGTCTGGTGAACCTTCTCTGCACTCCCTCTATGGCAATAATGTCCTTCCTCAGATTTGGAGACCAAAACTGTACGCAATGCTCCAGGTGTGGTCTCACAAAGACCCTGTACAACTGCAGTAGAACCTCCCTGCTCCTATACTCAAATCCTTTTGCTATGAATGCTAACATACCATTCGCTATGCCATAACATGTTTTATTCAACTTTTAATAAAGGTACATCAACTGTAAAAGTTACTTTTTGAAGCAGATTGAAGCATTATTTTCCAATATTTAAACCCAACTGGGTTCATGTAACCAGATATTAACACCAAGTTATAGTTAAGGAGCACATCATCAGATTGGATGGTGTGATATGAAAATTGTACAGGGATGAACAGGTTGAAAGAGACAGTCAGTTCCTCATGCAGTAGTTGCTATTCCTGATGCCAAGGAGTTAGTTATTCATCAGCATCCATATGCACCATCTATAAATAATAACACATCAGCCTGCATTGTTAGGTTGCCCCGGGTTATACTTTATAGTGAGGGCCACCTGTGGAAGAGCCTGGATTAAAAGGAAATGTTTGGGCCTAGTGTTTTTATCCAATCCTCCTGCCCATGGAACAGGTCCACCCAATCTGCCCCTACCTGTAAAGGTGAGTCGCTGGTTCACCGTGGGGACCACCTTCACACCAGCTGTTTTGAGCCACGGCCTTTGCTTGTAGTTGCTTTCTTTGGAGCCATGTTGATTAATTCAGTGAATGGATGCTTGAGTTAGAGGCTGCTTATATACTTAGTGAGTCAAACTGAGTTTGTCTCTGATTGGCTTAAACCTGATTGAGTCTATCAATGAGTTTGGCTTCAGGTGTAGATGATTGTGCTGAGCTCTTGCTTACTGGGAGATCAATATAAATGCACAAGTAGGGATAGTGCTGGCTTGATTCAGCAGAATCCAATCTTCAAATCACAATGATGGGTTATTTAACAAGGTGATTTTACCATCAACAGAACTTTTCACCATCAACATTGCCCTTTGTTCAGTGGTTTCTGGAATTGTCACCTTGTTTGATTCTTGTTTCTTAAATTATTTTATTCTGTCTTTTTGCATTTAGTGCCTTGATCAAGTTATTTAAAGGCAATAGCTCTAGATGCTCTTGAATGACTTAAACCCCTGTCTGACGGTGCGAGTTGACCCACGAGTGACCCCGAGTTTAAAACACATTTAACTTATGGTAACTACATACAATTAACGTAGCGGGAACGTCGGAACTCGTGGACGCAATTTAGCAACTCGTGGCGCTAACGGCAGGTACCCGTGAAACTTGTTAACTCTTGGAAAAATTCAAACATGTTTACAGTTTTCCACGAGTAAAATGTACTGCTGAAGTTAAAAATTGAAACTTTTAAACTCGTTTTAAGAACGTAGTGGCCCGTGCGTTTACCTGAGTGTCTCGTGAGTCTACCGTGGGAAATCTTTAACTCAGCGGGCAGGCAACATTAGCGGGGTCTTTTGAAGAATATCTGGGTGCGAGGATTAACCGCACTCTTTCTACATTTACCGGGGCACTGTTATAAAGAACAGTACAGCACAGAAAGAGGCCCTTCAGCTCATAATGTCTGTACCATTATGATGCCAATCTAAATGTACCCTACCTGCCTGCACATGAGCGTCTACTCCCTGCCCGCTCATCCATGTGTTGGTCTAAATGCCTCTTAAAAGTTGATATTGCGTCTGCTTGCATCACATTCCCTGGAAGTAGAATCCAGAAGCCCACTCTAACGTGTGGAAAACACTCGGGGTCTTGCATCTTAATCCTGTGCCCTCTAGTATTTGAGAATCAGGGTCGGGTAATCCATCTAGTTCCCCGCGCTTTCTTGAAACTTAGGGCTGTTAGTAATAATTATAATTCTACCGTGTAACGTTTACACACTATAGCTTAGGTATGTTGCAAAGCGTACCTGAAGCGTCGCTGAAAATCTGCCCCAGTCCGTGTGCTCAATTTTGGCGCCGTGTAGAGGGGGGTGGGTTTAAAACGTGATTTTCTCTAGGCTGTTCAAATCGAGTTTGTTCAGCCTAGTTAATTATTAACGAAAATTCGCTGGTAGGTTCCCTCACATGAGCTATTATTAGTTTTACGAGTTTTTCCTAAGTGCTATAGTAGTTTAAAAATTAACCTCTAAACCCCCGACGGCTCGCAACCAGCTGGGTCTATAGAGCAGAAATCTGAAGGGTAGCAGTATATTTTTACATTAAAAAGGGCTTCTTAAGATCACTTTATACAAAGTTTAATATTGCGAGTAGCTAATTTTGGGCCCATTATATCCCGCAGTATTTTTCTGGGCATTTAAGGGCACAAATCTACCGCAATGTGAACAATCTAAACCAGCGCGTTCACAGGATCCCACTAGAAAGCTGATTAAAAATGGACTTTAATTTACAGCAATTGAACACTAAATTCCTCCCATTTGGCCTATAAATTAATGTAAATGAGATTTAAAAATCATGTTTTATTGTGAATTATTTGTGAATATTATTTGGACACTTGGGCTATTTAAAAATGTTAAGCATTTATTAAGAAATGGATAGATGTTTAGATCTAGTAATTGAAGTTTGGAATTAGCTACAAGTGGGTAACTAACTAATTATATGCTTTAATTTCAGGTCATCCAAGTAAGATTATTTTATATTTGTTTCAGAATGCTTCAATCTATGATAACTGAAAATTTCATTCAGTTCTCTTAATTTTTAAGAAGGTTATGTGCTTTTGACTGTCCATGATCACAGCTTTTTTGTCTTGTCCATAGAAAATCAATAGGGAACAAGATGCTAATTTCCGAGTATGAAAATGGCCATAACTTTTTAAATACTTGAGATATGAAAGTGAATTAAGTGCCAAATTAAACCTCTTTTTATGCTTTATCTGATGGGATAAATTACAGACTTGATTTTTTAAATCTCAAAATTTTGTAACATAGCTACACAGCTAGTCCGGTACCAGGTGTAACGAGTGTAGAGAATTAAAGGAGTTTTATTGTAAAACAGCAGCCTGGAAGAAAGAGTGAACAGGTAAGACTCCTTTAATTAGTGTTCCATTACATATAGAATTAACTATTCTTTCTTTAAATGTTGCACAGAAGAATAACACATTGTGTGGTTAGAAGGAGCGTCGGACACAGACGCGGGAGAGTTTAGCTTAGCGGGAGGTTCACTCCTCGGCTTCATGGAGCCCAGGTTCGGCTGCAGAGAGCAGGAATCTCGGCTGACCCAAGCAGAATGTGGCACCAGCCAGACTCAAGTCTGTAGTTCCTTCCAACAGTAGTTTCCCAATTTGACGAGGAAGCAGAAGAGCCGAAACCCTGACTATTCCTCTTTCCCCATACGCTGCCTGACCTACTGAATTCACCCCGTATGTCCTATTTCGTAATACAATTATTCATACTTGTTTTACAATTCCACTAATACGGGAGGAAGGCCGTATGAAACAAGGAATTTTGGTCCGAAGTGGGAACTTATTTGAAACGAGTAACTCGGGAGAGGAACTTGGTAACTCGGGAGTGGAACTTGAGCAGAAATGAGAAGTAAACGGCAAACTTATACACACACGTGGGAACTCGGTTAAAATCTTGATCATGCACTTGGAATCTCGCACACAACCACGAGTCTTTCACTCGGGGTAGCTCGTGGGTCAGATCGCACCGTGAGCCAGGCACTTTAGTATCAAGAACAGCTACTCATCCTCTTGATGAACTGACTTAAACTGCCCCATTCCCATACTAGCTTAATGCCAATGTTTGTTTCATTGACCTCAAAATCATGGTCAACTCGCACATGGGCAGGGAAAACTGCTCCTGATTATCTCCTACCATCCTCCCTCAATGGTCAATGGTCCCCCATGTTGAACAACCCTCAGACCAAACTCTGACAGTAGCAAGTGTACAGAGTGCACTGAGTGAGGGCTTCAATGTCCATTTACTGAGTCATGTATTGGTTCAATTTAGGGGCAGCACAGTGGTGCAGCTGGTAGAGCTGCTGCCTCACAGCGCCAGAGATCTGTGTTCGATCCTGACCTTGGGTGCTGTCTATGTGGAGTTTGCATGTTCTCCCTGTGAGTGTGTGAGTTTCCTTTGGATGCTTGGCTCTCCTTCCACATCCTAAAGACGTGTGGGTTTTTAGGTTAATTTGTCTTATACAACTGCAACATGACCTGGCAAATTCTATACTCAATGGACACAAAAAAGCTGGAGTAACTCAGCAGGACAGGCGGCGAGGCAGAAACGTCACCCATTGTTTCTCTCCAGAGATGCTGCCTGTCCCACTGAGTTACTCCAGCTTTCTGGGTCTATCTCCTGTTTTGGAACGGGTGGCTGCAGGGGGCGTCTCCCGGGACACAAAGATGGCCGTGCGAGGTGAGGAGAGGGACGTCGGTTCGAGGGAACTGCTCCATCGAGTGCGCAGACCAACCGGTCTTTGAACAATGGCGCCAAAACAATGGTAATATATGCAAAAATAACTTCACTATGCAGTTGCATACGTGAAAAAATAAAGCACAATTGAACCATGAAACCATTGATCTCATTCACCCCCCCCCTTAATCCCATTTCATTCACCTTAATTCCATCAACACCACCCTAATGCCTCCCACTTCCCACCTCACTCACCCCTCACCCCATCTCATCCCCTCTGGCCCCTCACCACCTCAAGCCCACCTCTCCCTCCACCTTCCCTCGCCACCCCCACCCCTCCTCTCCCTCAACACAGGCCCTTCACCCCCTCACCAGATTCACCAGACTGATTCCTGGGATGTCAGGACTTTCATATGAAGAAAGACTGGATAGACTCGGCTTGTACTCGCTAGAATTTAGAAGATTGAGGGGGGACCTTATAGAAACTTACAAAATTCTTAAGGGGTTGGACAGGCTAGATGCAGGAATACTATTCCCGATGTTGGGGAAGTCCAGAACAAGGGGTCACAGTTTAAGGATAAGGGGGAAGTCTTTTAGGACCGAGATGAGGAAAACATTTTTCACCCAGAGAATCTGTGGAATTATCTGCCGCAGAAGGTAGTTGAGGCCAGTTCATTGGCTATATTTAAGAGGGAGTTAGATGTGGCCCTTGTGGCTAAAGGGATCAGGGGGTATGGAGAGAAGGCAGGTACAGGATACTGAGTTGGATGATCAGCCATGATCATATTGAATGGCGGTGCAGGCTCGAAGGCCCGAATGGCCTACTCCTGCACCTATTTTCTATGTTTCTATGTTTCTCACCACCCCGTCCTAAATCGCCCCAACCACCCTTGTAAAGCTGGGAAGGGTGCAGCAAAGTTTATCTCGAGCTTCGACGAGCTTCTGGACCTCAACTCCATTCATGTATTGTCGATCTTGCCAATGACAATGCTGCATGTTGAGGCCTAGCACCAGCATTCTATCTGAAACCCACTTGCTATAGTTATCCAAATATTAGCGCCGAGCTCAGCATAATTAAAGCACAAGGTTACAGAGTGCAGGGTCGTTCTTCATTAGGCAAGATGCATTGATTTGAATTTTGGAATTAATAGGTGAATGTGCAGTTTTGTATCGTATCATCCAACCTTTAATTAATACCACATGGAGATTATTCCCTCAAACCCTTTGTTATGCATCTCATATTAAACATTATTAGCTTTTAAGTGTATGCAGGAGCGCAGAACATTAGCAAATCGCTTTAGGGTATTCGAGTCCCATGTTGGTAACACAAAGGTCATCAGACTTCTCGTGAATATTAGTCCGAATCCCTCTTTTTATTTAAATGTCGTTTACAACGTCTCGTTAAACAGTTTAACGGAAGCGACATAAGACGAATAGGAATCTCCTTGACGGATTCTGGGATTCAGAGGATGGGATGTTTGATTTGTGCAGGGTTTCATTATCCAGGATAGCCTTGGTACATTTCTTCCCCCCCCCCCCCCCCCCGAGAGAGAGAAGGGGAGAGAGAGAGGAGAAAGAGGGGAGCGAGAGAGGAGAAAGAGGGGAGCGAGAGAGGCGAGAGAGAGAAGGAGAAAGAGAGGGGAGCGAGAGAGGAGAGCGGGGAGAGAGAGAAGGGGGGGAGAAAGAGAGGGGAGAGGGATGGGAGAGAGTGACAGGAGATAGAAGGGGGAGAGAAAGAAGGGTGGAGAGAGAGGGAGAGAGAGAGAGGGGGAGAGAGAGAGAGGGGAGAGAGAGAGAGAGAGAGAGAGAGAGAGGAGAGAGAGAGAGAGAGAGAGAGAGAGGGAGAGAAGGGGGGAGAGAGAGAGGAGAGAGAGAGAGAGAGAGAGAGAGAGAGAGAGAGAGAGAGAGAGAGAGAGAGAGAGAGAGAAGGAGAGAGAGAGAGAGGGGAAGGAGAGGGTGAGAGAGAGAGAGAGAGGGGGAGAGAGAGAGAGAAGGGGAGAGAGGGGGGATAGAGAGAGGGGGAGAGCAATGAGAGAAGAGAGAGAGAGGAGAGAGGGGGAGAGGAGGAGAGAGAGGGAGATAGGGAGAAAGACAGAGGGGGAGAGAGACAGGGAGGGTGACAGAGAGAGAGGGGAGAGAGAGAGAGTGTGAGAGGGGAAGTTAAAGAGGGGGAGGGGAGGAAGAGGGGAGTGAGAAAGGGGAAGAGAAAGAGAGGGAGAGAGAGAGGGGAAGAGGGGAGAGAGGGAGGAAAACAGAGATGGGGAAACAAAGGGGAGAAAGAGAGGGAAGAGAGAGAGAGTGAGGGAGAGGGGACAGGAGAGGAGGTTGGGAAGAGAGAGGGAGGGGAAAAGAGGAGAGAGAGGGGGAGGGTGGGAAAGGGTGAAGGCTGGGGAGAGGGAGGGGGAGAGGGGGAAGGAAGGAGAGGAGGGAGAGGGAGAGGGGAGGGGGGGGAGGGAGAGGGTGAGAGGGTGGGTGAGAGGGGGAGAGAGGGGGGGAGCAGAGAGGGAGGAGGAGGGTAGAGGAGAGGGGGAGGGATGGAGGGGTGTGAGAGGGAGGGAGGAGGGGAGAGGGGAGATAGAGAGGGAGGGAGGCTGGGAGGGGTCCGATTTCCTCCCACATCACAAAGACATGCGGGTTTGGATGAGAAAGTGGAAATGCAATGAACTAGTGTGAACGAGTGCCCAATTAGCAACGTGAACTCGATGGGCCGAAGGGAATGTTTCTATGCTGTATTCTTCAATTCAAGCTGTGCATTGAATGTGACACGAATCAGGGAACACCAGTTGTATTGTGCGGGCCAAATTGGCTGTGATGAGATTTCGATTTGGTACGATGGAACCACTTCTTCTTCTTGCGTTTGAGGCAGCAGAGGTTATGTAACGGCCTCCAGGGTTGTAGACAGTTCAATGTGCTGTTGTCGTGGGCCGTGAGGTCTACCCCTCCACCAGGGAGGGGCGGAGGACAACGCAGTCGGAAATGACGTGCCGCGCTGTTTGCTGGTCTGCTCCACCCATGCAGGCTGCCGATGAACGCAGCCCCCAGCAATGCATGTTGGCGTTGAACCGGCCGATCCCTGTACCTGTAAATTGCTCGTTCTAAGCTTCCCACCAGTCTAGTTTCAGTCAAAAATCACTCAGTACGTGATCAACTATTATTTATTTTAACAAAACACAATTACAGTTCAACTACTGTACCTATCCCACCGTGGGCTCCATCCTCGTATCTGCCTGTTCAAGCACTCTAGGCCTCGCTCAGACAGAGACACTCCAGAAGGTCACACAGTTCCAAGCGCTCTCCCAGAAGATCAACGCTGGACCTTGTTGCAGCGGACTTTTATATGTCCCGACACCTCAAGGGGCCGAACCACATGGGGGGGTCTCTTAATAAACCAATTACAGATATCGATTAACCCCACACATAACAAACATTTCCCTAACCAAATAATGCAGCGGCTCAATACATTGTATTCAAATCGGACTTCGCAAGGAAGCCAACTTAGAAACATTTACCCTGATCTGCAGGAAACCCAGACAAGGCTCAATACCTCATCCAAGCAACACTCGGCAAAGTCGAACTCTGCAACATTATTTACAATTATTTACAAGGTGTATGTCTGATTTGCAGCCCTCCAATCCATTCTATGCATTTTACACCTAATTGACAGGGTCTGCAGATGTTCTTATTCTTTTCTTGCAACTTGCATCTAGGCTCTAGACACGCTGGCACCACTCCGCAGCTTGTCCCAGTTCTGTAGAGAGCACTTCCAAATTGACCAAATCTCCCAGCAGCCCTAAAGCTTTTACCCCATTTTAAAGTTCTAGCCCTCTCCAATCTGGCCAGGATTAACATTGCTTCCTTTTTATCATATATGAAAACCCATCATTTATGATAACCAAATAGTTCAATAATCAGCTAACCAGATATACATATGTGTGTACATTACATTTCCCATCTATCAGCAACACAACATGATGATGTTTCTTCCTAGAATCTTGCCAAGCATCCCGAGTTTTCATAGGCATAGCTTCACAATTTCCGTCTGATGAGTCTTCACCTCCCGAGCTTTCGTGGGTGCAAATTCCCTCCATTCGTGTTTTTTTTTTTTCAGATTAGAATAGATCCTTTATTTGTCATTCAGACCTTTCGGTCTGAATGAAATGTCGTTGCCTGCAGCCATACATATAATAATCAACAACAAAGCACACATTAAACACAAATTAACATCCACCACAGTGAGTTCACCAAGCACCTCCTCACTGTGATGGAGGCAAAATCTTAAGTTACTGTCTCTTCCCTCCTCATTCTCCCTCTGCGCTGAAGCCATACCCCACCGGGCGATGGTAGTCAGTGCAACCGAGCTCCGCGAATCTCGGTTCAAGCTCCGCCCCCGGGTGTGGTCGAAGCTGCTGCCCATTGAGATAGATAAGCTGTTGCCGTGGGAGCTCCAGAAAAACATAACCACCAGCCTGTGACCATTACTGCATCTCCGACGATGTCGTCCACTGGCAACCTACGAGATCCGGATTCAACCTCGCTGCATCCAGAACAGTTCACTCTGCCACGGGAGCTTTGTGTCCCGAGCCACAACCGCTGCCACTGGAGCGCCGTCTCAGCCCAGAACCGTGCCGTCTGCCACTGGAGCGCCGTCTCAGCCCCCGCGCCGGAAAACCGCCCTCACCGAGGAGCACCGTCCACAGCCCAGAACCGTGCCATGCTGAAAAGGCGCCGTCTCATCCTACACTTTGGGCCGCCCTCACCGGAGTGCCGTTTCATCCCCGAAACGTGCCGCCCCAATACCGGAGCGCTCGTTTCAGTCACCCGCGCCGGGCGGGCCCTCATCAAAGGCTTTCTCAGCCCCGAACCGGGCTGCTGCCACTGGAGCGCCGCTGCCGCAGCTCGAAGATAGCCAGCCTCACGCTGGTGAGTCCTGGCTGGCTCCGTTTCCGGAGCCTCGAGGTCGGTCACAGTTGGAGGCCGCCAGCTCCGCCATTACGCCTCAGCGCAGACGGAGGCAGAGAAGGGGGATACGATAAGAAAAGTTGCATTCCCCCGAAGGGAGAGACAGAAAACCATGTTTCAGCCCTCCCCCCCACACATAACACAGCCTAATAACTAAAATTTGACTAAAACAAGACAAAAAAACTACAAATAAAAGTAAAGACAGACGGACTGCAGGGGAGCTGCAGCCGTTCACCAGCGCCGCCACTCCAGGATATGTTGCCCATTCTTCAATCCCTTTCCATAGTTGAAACCTAAAACCTAAAATTTCGGAAAAACTTGGGACAAAGCAAGTTACCATCATGCACCCATGCTTTCCCATACATTGAGGGATAGAATAGTAAGATTAAACGAGAACTTACCAGTTTGAAGTTTGATCTGTATTTTATGAGGAGTTACGATGAGGGATTACGTGAAGAACCCGTTCAGCACGCATGCGCGGCATACTTCAAAGCAGCGGTGTGGAATCACAGATAGACACAGTTATTGAAGTAAACATAGTAAAGATAAGGAGACATCAGTTTATGAATTTGACCCATATTATTGAGGGTGGGAGCGGAGGGCACGTAATCCCTCATCGTAACTCCTCATAAAATACAGATCAAACTTCAAACTGGTAAGTTCTCGTTTAATCTTACTATTTTACTTCGGAGTCACGTGAGTGATTCCGTGAAGATTTCAAAGCTCTGTGATTTCAAACCGTGTAACAGTTATTACTACATCACTGCCGAAGTCTTTGAGGGAGGAAGTGTGTTATCGTAACCAACCAATGAATCTGTTTGTAGAAAAACACAATGGTATTTTTTAACAATAATAACAAAGAAATTAACAAAGAAATTAAATTGCTCCCCTGGGCTTAAATTAAATATTTGCAGTCTGTAAAATCTTTCCTGCAAATAAAACAGGTTTTGCCAACGGCTTATTATAAAATTTCTGAACGGTCTTTCCCCCCACCATCCTGCTGTAGCCAGGATGTGGTTTATAGGCACGTCCATTCTTTTAGCCGTCGACGTGGATGCTGCCCTGGTGGAATGAAATTTGTACATGTTAGTTTTTATCCCAGCAGCTTTTAGCACCTGCTTGAGCCATCTCGAAATGGCTCGTCACCCGACCATAAGGTTTTTTATGACTGACCCACAAGGCTTTTCATCTCCCTCGAATATTTCGGTTGTGTCTATGTAGGATAATAGGGTCATGGCACATAACCGTGTTTCTGGCGGGTAAGCCCGGAATTTCACGACTGGATTAGGTGTTCCTGGTCTGCTCTGTTTGATCATTCCCTGGATAACGACAGAGATCTGGTCTGGAGCTGTGAGCATGGTGTCCAGTCGCAATAGGTGTAGTGACTGGACCCTCTGTGCAGCTACAAGTGCCATCAACATGAGTGTTTTGAGCATAGATGGTTCCAGGTTGAGGGATCTGGCTGGTGGGCATCCCCTGAGGTATGTCAGGACCACACTGACATCCCATATATGGGTGTACCTTGGTCTAGGGGGTTAGAGTTGTAAATACCCTTCATTAGTTTGACCACCAGCTGGTGGGACCCCATGGCCTGTTGTCCTGGAGCTGGTTTTAAATAGACAGGCAGGGCAATTCTAGCTGTGTTGATGGCTCTGTAGCTGCATCGTGGTGAAGGTTCACCAGGAATTCCAGTACGTTGGTAACTGTAGCGGTTGAGTAGGTGGTCCCTGTATCCAAGCAGTACTTCTCCCATTTTTTGATGCTGGACAAGTGCTGTTTTTTAGTGGATGTTCGGAGGGATGCTGACATGGTGTCGACGGTTTGTTATGATAATCCCAGTCCCAGAAGTGGTTTATGCAGAATCTGCAACCCAGGAGTTTGATTTTTTTTTTCATGGCACGGGTGGCTTGTGCCCGACACTGGGTGTTAATAACTCTGGGTCACTGGGGAATACCATCGGAGTTTCAACAACCATGTCATGGAGTATTGGGAACCATGGCTGTGTAGGCCAGTCGGGTACTATCAAAATACCTGAAGGCAGAGTCCATTTGTACTGTGCGTAGCCCCCGACTGATGAGGCAGAAGGGAGGAAATTAATAGAAGAACAATTTCCCCAATCCAGCGCGAACGCATCTACCGCTGCTGCTGCTGGTTCCCAAGCGACATACATAGGTACCTGGTGATTTAGCCTTGATGCAAATAAATCGATATCTGGCGTGCCATATTGCTTGATAACTTTTGTGAAAAAAATATTTTTTGGGGTTTTAACATCCATTCGATGTTGTCATTAAATTTACGTGACCTGGTGTCTGCCACTGTATTTAGCTTACCTGGCAGGTAAGTTACTGATAGCCAAATATGTCTTTGGACACACCATTGCCAAATTGTGTTGACCAACTTGTCGCATGATACCGATTTTATGCCGCCCATATGGTTAATGTAGGCCACCACCGTAGTATTATCTATTTATAACCGTACATGCAAGTGATGCATATTTATGCATATGCTTTTAAACCATAAAAAGTCACCCAAACATCTCTAGATAATTAATGCCCAGTGTAAGTGGTAACGATGATTCTGGGTTAGTCCATCTACTACTTGTGCTGGATATAGAGTTAGTTGCTCCCCAGTCTTGAGCACTGGCATCTGTTTGGATAACTGACTTAGGGTTAGTGATGATAATAGGCTGAAACTTTGTCAAACGTTTTTTGCCCACCACTGTAGTTCTGATATTACTTCAGTGGGTAACTTCATGAAACGATCATAATGACCTGTATGTCGTTTTTGGTACAAAGGTCCGAATTATGTAGCTGGAAATGCTGCTACCATTTTCCCAATTACTCTGTTACTTGTCGAGTAGTTGGTAGTTTGTTGACCATTAAATTGTTGTACGATTGTGCCAATTCAACTATGTTGTCTCTTGGCAATGTTACAGTCACGTAGACTGAATTAATTGTGAAGCCCAAGTAGTCCATGATAGAGGATGGCTTCAACTTAGATTTATCTGGATGTAAGACAACCCCAGGGTTTCGAATAACTGTTTGGTAGCTGAACAGCTAACATAGTCAAATTCATGGTCTTGCCTACCATTTAGGATATCATCAAGATATGCCATGACAATATGTTTTTGTCTTCTGAATATTGCCAGAGCTGGTTTTAGTGTCTGGGTGACACTCTTGGGCTGATGTGAGCCCATTGGGTAACGCTTTAAACTGCTATAGCTGCCCCACTGCTATAGCTGCCCCATCCAGGTAAATGGTAAACATCTTTAAGATGAATGCTTGCCATGAAGTATCCTTTGGAATTTAGTTGTTTGGCAGTAACAACCGGTTCCATTTTGAAATGTATATACTTAACAAACATATTTAGTGAAGTTAAGTCAATGATGATGGGACATCCGCCATCTTTTTAGGGTTTAGTGAATATATTTGATACGAATTGCAAGGGTTCAGGTTTCCCCATGATACCCTTTGTAATTATTCTCACCAGTTCAGCTTGTCCCTCTTGTTTCTTTAACGGAGAGAGGAAAAATACCCTGTGGGATGAATGTTGACCTGGTGGCAATTTTTCTAGTATGAATTGTATTCACTAATGCCATTGAGTATATACTGATCACTCGTGATAGACTCCCATGTGTTAGTATGCTCTATATACTGGTAGGAACCAGACCCACCTACCTCCAGGGTTATGGGTATTCTTCTGTTTCCTGCCGGTCCAACGAGTGTTGCACGTCATCTGACGTGGCGGTGACGTTGGGGGGTGGCACATTTTCCATGGGGTCCGCTCTGGGCCCTGGTCTAAATATGACTTTCGGTGATAGATGCGGACCCCGAGCTTTCATCAGTCCGATATGGTAGACGTTGACTGATGGATGCGATGGGGTGCTGCTGCGTAGGAATTACTGTTTTTGGTTACTCGTCCCGGCCCTGCCCTCATGAGCCAAAAGTTTTGTAAAACCTCTTGCATGTCCTTCATATGCTTTGTGAGGTTTTTGCCACAGAGCAGTGGGTCTGGCTCAGTGGCTGGGGTATGCACAACCCCGCAATGTAGGATTTTATGGCAGGTCTTATGACTTGTTTACGAAGGTTGTGGTCATCTCCGTATTTGTCCATGGAACGAGGAAAAAACAATGTGATGGCTGTCGTCAGGCTTTTAACGGCCTCCTGCACGTGGGGTTTCCACGTAGCTGTCCACCACACACCACACCTAGCAGCTCTTCCTGTTCCTGCACCCCTTGCATACTCCCGAGATCTTCAGCCATTGCCCCTGTTCTTGACCAGCCCAGTCCTGGTCACCAAAGCTATCCTCTGGAAAGGAGGAAGCAATGGACAGTGCACAAGGCACTGTGGAGGGAGTGCCTGACCCCCCTCTGCGAGAGCGCCCCTCCTGGGGTGCACCTCACTGAAGCTCCTGCTGCAAGAGCCGCTCCATGTTGCTGAGGCGGCTGTCTCTACCCCTGCCTGGGTGGAGAGACGTCCCCGTCCGATAAGTCGGAACCACCGGCCGGAACGCCTCTTCCTTGGCTTTTACATCCAGCCCGCTGCTGAGGCGCTAGCGGGGCTGTGCTCGGTCACGGTGTCGGGGTAGCAGACCGCCCGGTAAGCGGTCCTACTGCCTTGTTGCTGCCCCCGCGAGATGGAACGCCCCTCCGTGGAGTCGAGCGGGGACAGGTCTGCTCCGTTGTTGCCCCCCCCCCCCTGAAGGAAGGCTATTCTATTTCACTCGCCTATTCCATTTTCTATTGAACCTATTATATTCTGAGCGATCACGGTATCCCTATTGCTATTCTGTTCCCTAATATACCCTTTATTATCCTAGGATCAACACTAATCAGCTGTTCTTAATACTCACACAATGTTATAATATGTATATCTGATGATGGGTCTTATATATTTCAGCTGGGTTCAGTCCAGATTACCCTACAGGCATGACTCTAATTTAAAGCAAACCATGATGAATGTTCCAATTTAACCAAATTCAGTCTCAGCATTCAATTTACTATTTCAAATTTCAGAGTCCATCTCATCCTTCTTATTCCACAGCATTGTGGCCGATAACACAATTCCATTCCAATTCCTGTGGAATTCCTAGCTGTTCAAATTTAAACAATCAATTTCTATATGCTGTCAATTTCATCATAAATCCAATCAAGACTGCCGATTCTAGAGACAATTTCTTCCCACCTTGATAATAGAAACTGCTTTAACATCAAGGGTTAAACAATTCCAATCCATTGGTCAAATATGCATCGCATCTGCTATTCTCAACACTATTCAAGTTTCTCCATCTAATTTACAAAGTCTCTCCTCCAGTACCTCTTCTCATTTATGTATGTCTCCTTGCTATGGGAACTCGTTACTATGTTGATTCTCTACTCTGTTGGCTCTTTACAATATTGACAGTCACAGAGTGTCGCTGCATGATGGGGGAAGGAAAGCAAAAGGATTTGAGTATAGGAGCAGGGAGGTTCTACTACAGTTGTATGGGGTCTTGGTGAGACCACACCTGGAGTATTGCGTACAGTTTTGGTCCCCAAATCTGAGGAAGGACATTATTACCATAGAGGGAGTACAGAGAAGGTTCACCAGACTGATTCCTGGGATGTCAGGACTTTCATATGAAGAAAGACTGGATAGACTTGGCTTGTACTCGCTAGAATTTAGGAGATTGAGGGGGGATCTTATAGAAACTTCAAAGGTATCAAAGGTATTTTATTGGTCACATTCACATACACCGATGAAGTGAAATGCTTTTTTCTATTTTGCAGCACACAAAAAAAGAATACAGACATAACACCAATGAGAATCTTAAACACAAAGAACATCCCCCCCCCACAATGGCTCCCACCATGAGGGAAGGCACAAAGTCCAGTCCCCAACCCCAGTTCACCCATAGTCGGGCCTATTGAGAACTTACAAAATTCTTAAGGGGTTGGACAGGCTAAATGCAGGAAGATTGTTCCCGATGTTGGGGAAGTCCAGGACAAGGGGGTCACAGTTTAAGGATAAGGGGGAAATCCTTTAGGACCAAGATGTGAACAACTTTTTTCACACAGAGAGTGGTGAATCTCTGGAACTCTCTGCCACAGATGGTAGTTGAGGCCAGTTAATTGGCTATATTTAAGAGGGAGTTAGATGTGGCCCTTGTGGCTAAAGGGATCAGGGGGTATGGAGAGAAGGCAGGTACGGGATACTGAGTTGGATGATCAACCATGATCATATTGAATGGTGGTGCAGGCTCGAAGGGCCGAATGGCCTACTCCATATAACCATATAACCATATAACAATTACAGCACGGAAACAGGCCATCTCGGCCCTACAAGTCCGTGCC
>NC_073381.1:98488111-98490611 GCF_028641065.1 Leucoraja erinaceus
AATGGTCCTGACTAAAAACATTGCTTATCCATGTCCTGCAGAGATCCTGAGGAAGGGTCTCGTCCTGAAACGTCACCTATCCATGTTCTCCACAGATGCTGCCTGACCCGCTGAGTTACTCCAGCACTCTGTGAAACGTCACCTATCCGTGTTCTCCACAGATGCTGCCTGACCTTCCGAGTTACGCCAGGACTTTGTGTCCTTTCTAAACTAACGAAGGGCAGCATATGGAACCCATGAACTGCAAAGTATCCTCCAAGGCACACACTCAAGTTACCTGAGTTACCCAAACACCTTGTGTCTTTTTTTCTCTTTCACTCAAGGTTCCAGCACCTGCAGTTCCTTGTATATTTCCACAACCCAAGCTGAGAATTCCTCCAAAGAGCCGGGGCAGAGTTAGAAATAAACTTAATTCCCGTTCACCTTCAAGAGATAGGAATGTGCTTCCTTGGGATGAGGTGACTTGTGTACTAACTGAGGCCCTGTCTCGGTACGTGATGTAAAGCATCCTATATTGCTGTGGAAATGGATCAGAAATTCCCCGAGTGCTTCATTATACTCCGTCAATTGAAATGCCTCGGGCTATCTTTATCCTGTCGACTTAAATCACTTCTAATGACAGTTTTTGTTTAGTGACATATGCATGCAATTCTGCTCTGGCAATAAGCACCCAGGCAGTGAAACTATTCCCTTTCTTGGTGCTTAAAGACTGCCACTGGAGACTTTAATGGCCTGTCCCACTTTGCCGTCATTCGTGCGCCTTTTAACTCGACCTGCTAACGTGTGGGCAGCATGTGAGTAGCGTGTGGGTAGCGTGTGGGTAGCATGGAATGGGCGCATGGAGTTGTCTACAGGAGTGTGGACTTCGTCCTACACTAAATCTCCGTCCAGATACTGACGGCCAAAGTAGGGCAGGCCCAAGACCCAGGCGTGACGCAACGTCTCACCTCCAACTGCAGCACACGCAGGCAAACGATCGCCGAGCTCGGCCTGGGGCTCACGTCCGTTGAGGTCCGGATCCGACCCCACTCCTTCTCCCAGAGGGGGGCCAAGAAAATTGAAGATAGACGCAAAATGCTGGAGTCACTCAGCGGGACTGGCAACATCTCTGGAGAGAAGCAATGGGTGACATTTCGGGTCGAGACCCTTCTTCAGGTTGAAGAAGAGTCTCGAACCGAACATCATCTATTCCTTCTCTCCAGAGATGCTGCTGGTCCCGCTGAGTTACTCCAACATTTTGCGTCTATCTTCAAATGACATCACACGCTTCAGACAGCTGTGCGTACGCATGATGATGCGTACTCTTTGAATCACTTCCCTCTGGAAGGCGACTCCGGGCTGTCAAAGCTGCCACAGCCAGACATAAAAACAATTTTTATTCACGAGTAGTTGCTCTACTCAACAGCCAAAAATCTGTAGCCTCCCTTTGATCTGGTATTTTGTTGGTTCCCATGCTTGATCAATGGTGTTTTATCATTAATGTCTTATTATCATTAATGTTTAGTGTTTTCTGAGCCATTGGTTACTTGGCGGAGCACCAAGGCAAATTCCTTGTATGTGAATACTTGGCCAATAAACTTACTTACTTACTTATCCACTTATGCGTGACTGAACTCTGATAGATTTTTAACTTGGACTTTGACTAAATTTAAGTTTAGTCTTCTTCTTGTGTATGGCGTACACAGCCTAAAGTTGTTGGTCAAGGGCAGACATCCAGGCCAGGACAGCATCAGTTACTGGGTGGATGGCTTTGATGCCCCCAGGGAAAAGCCTCAGTGGGCAGTCATTCACGATGTGTGGGATGGTCTGCTCTGGATGTCCACAGTCACAAGCAAGGCTGTCTGTCACCCCCTACTTATGCAAGTGATGGGCTGTTCTTGCATGGACGGTGCGGATTCTGTTCAGGGTTAGTCATTGCTTGCGATGGAGATCAAAACCCGGTGGTTTCATTGTGAGGTCTGTAATGACATCTCCGTTGTTGATCTTGGCATCTTTCCAGGCTCTGCGCCACTCTGTCTTAGTTTAGTGATACAGCGAGGAAACAGGCCCTTCGGCCCACCGAGTCCGTACTGACCAGCGATCCCCGCACATAATTCTATCCAACACACACCAGGGAAAGTTTACATTTATACCAAGCCAATCTATCCCTCAAACCTGTAACGCTTGAAGTGTGGGAGGAAACTGAAGATCTCGGAGAAAACCCACGCATGTCACGGGGAGAACGTACAAACTTCGTACAGACGGCACCGGATCGAATCCGGGTTTCTGGCGCTGTGAGGCAGCAACTCTACTGCTGCGCCATTACGCCACCTCTGATAGATCAGCCATGATTGAGTGGCAGAGTAGACTAGATGGGCCGAGTGCCCTAATTCTCCTCCTCGTGAGCTTGTGAACTCAAGATGATGCACTTCCAATCCCTTAAACTGCAGTCAGAGTTTACACTGTTGTCTCACCTGGGTGGCACACAGTGGGGCAGCGGGTAGGGCTGCTACCTCACAGC
>NC_073381.1:98495611-98578111 GCF_028641065.1 Leucoraja erinaceus
TTATTCCCAGATCCCTCTGTTCAACTGTATTCTTCAATTCCCTACCATTTACCATGTACGTCCTATTTTGATTTGTCCTGCCAAGGTGTAGCACCTCACATTTATCAGCATTAAACTCCATCTGCCATCTTTCAGCCCATTCTTCCAAATGGCCTAAATCACTCTGTAGACTTTGGAAATCCTCTTCATTATCCACAACACCCCCCTATCTTGGTATCATCTGCATACTTACTAATCCAATTTACCAGACCTTCATCCAGATCATTGATGTACATGACAAACAACAAAGGACCCAACACAGATCCCTGAGGCACCCCACTAGTCACCTGCCTCCAACCCGACAAACAGCCATCCACCATTACTCTCTGGCGTCTCCCATTCAGCCACTGTTGAATCCATCTTGCTACTCCTGCATTTATACCCAACAGTTGAACCTTCTTAACCAACCTTCCATGAAGAACCTTGTCAAAGGCCTAACTAAAGTCCATATAGACAATATCCACTACTTTACCCTCGTCAATTTCCCTAGTAACCTCTCAAAAAAATTCAAGCAGATTAGTCAAACATGACCTTCCAGGCACAAATCCATGTTGACTGTTCCTAATCAGACCCTGATTATCCAGATGCTTATATCTATTATCTCTAAGTATCTTTTCCATTAATTTACCCACCACTGAAGTCAAACTAACAGGTCTATAATTGCTAGGTTTACTCTTAGAACCCTTTTTAAACAATGGAACAACATGCGCAGTACGCCAATCCTCGGGGACTATTCCCATTTCTAATGACATTTGAAATATTTCTGTCATAGCCCCGGCTATTTCTACACTAACTTCCCTCAATGTCCTAGGGAATATTCTGTCAGGACCAGGAGACTTATCCACTTTTATATTTTTCAAAAGTGTCAGTACTTCTTTTACTTTGAAACTCATAGTACCCATAGCTACTCTACTAGTTTCCCTTACCTCACATAATTCAATATCCTTCTCCTTGGTGAATACCGAAGAAAATAAATTGTTCAATATCTCCCCCATCTCTTTTGGCTCTGCAGATAGCTGTCCACTCTGTCTCTCCAATGGACCAATTTTATCCCTCGTTATCCTTTTGCTATTAATATAACTGTAGAAACCCTTTGGATTTACTTTCACCTTACTTGCCAAAGCAACCTCATGTCTTCTTTCAGCTTTTCTAATTTCTTTCTTAAGATTCCTTTTACATTCCTTATACTCCTCAAGCACCTCATTTCTCTCCATGCTGCCTATAATAATTGTAGATCTCTCTCTTTTTCCGAACAAGATGTCCAATTTCCCTTGAAAACCAGGGCTCTTTCCAATTTTTACTTTCCTTTCAACTGAACAGGAACATAAAGATTCTGTACTCTTAAAATTTCCCCTTTAAATGTCCTCCATTTCTCTTCTACATCTTTCCCATAAAACAAAATGCCCCAGTTCACTCCTTTTAAATCATCTCGCATCGCATCAAAGTTAGCCTTTCTCCAATCAAAAATCTCAACCCTAGGTCCAGTTCTGACCCTCTCCATAATTATATTGAAACTAATGGTATTCTGATCACTGGACCCAAAGTGCTCCCCAACACATACCTACGCCACCTGTCCCGTCTCATTTCCTAACAGGAGGTCCAGCACTGCCCCTCCTCTAGTAGGCACCTCTATGTATTGCTGCAAAAAACTATCCTGCACACATTTTACAAACTCCAAACCATCCAGCCCATTTACAGAATGTGTTTCCCAGTCTATGTGTGGAAAGTTGAAATCTCCCACAATCACTACCTTGAGCTTACTACTAATATCTGCTATCTCCTTACATATTTGCTCTTCCAATTCTCGATCCCCATTTGGCGGTCTATAATACACCCCTATAAGTGTTGCTACACCTTTCCCACTTCTCACTTCCACCCAAATAGCCTCCCTAGATGAGCCCTCCAATCTATCCTGCCAAAGCACTGCTGTAATATCTTCCCTGACTAGCAATGCAACACCTCCACCTCTTGCCCCTCCAATTCTATCACACCTGAAGCAACGAAATCCTGGAATATTTAGTTTCCAATCACAGCCCTCCTGCAACCATGTTTCACTGATCGCCACAACATCATACTTCCAGATGTCAATCCAGGCTCTAAGCTCATCCACTTTTCTTACAATGCTCCTAGCATTAAAATATGCACATTTAAGAAACCCCCCGCCTCTTATTCTCTGTTTATTTCCTTTTTCTTCATTCTCCTCTTGTGTCTGAGTGCTACCCTTTTCTGCTTCCTGCCTCCCATTCTGTCTACTAGCTTTCTCTATTTGAGTCCCTCGCCCCAACCATTCTAGTTTAAAGTCTCCCCAGCAGCCTTTGCAAATTTCCCCACCAGGATATTGGTCCCCCAATACAATATTGTATTGAATCTGTGGAATTCATTGCCACAGAAGGCCGTGGAGGTCAAGTCATTGGGTATTTTTAAGGCGGAGATTGACAGATTCTTGATTAGTAGGGGTGTCAGGGGTTATTTGGAGAAGGCAGGAGAATTGGGTTAGGAAGGAGAGATAGATCAGCCATGATTGAATGGTAGAATAGACAATGGGCCGAATGGCCTAATTCTACTCATATCACATATCATGTCTCTGTCTGTCTGTCTGTCTGTCTGTCTGTCTGTCTGTCTGTCTGTCTGTCTGTCTGTCTGTCTGTCTGTCTGTCTGTCTGTCTGTCTGTCTGTCGTGTCCGTCCGTCCATCCATCCATCCATCCATCCATCCACACATAACTAAAACTGATCTTGTTATCTTCCGGTTTGCGCGGTTTATCTATTTGCTTAAAAACGGTACACGATAGCGCTACGATGTTTCGCCAGGTTACTCACCGTTCGCCTGTGCGGCGAGTGCAACAAGTTTTGTTCCGATCACTGGTTTATTGTAAAGGTTAGCGAGGTTTAAAAACCGCGTGTGCACAGATCGATCTCTTCTCCTGGCAGTCAGCGCCATGCGGATTAGTCTATTCTCCTGTCACTCCCCGAGATGGTCCGCCCCTTCCTGCACCATCACGTCTTTACTGGAGCAGAGGGACGCTCTGGATGTCCGGCGGAGGTCTCCCGGCGCGGGAGATGTCGCCAAATGGAAAGCGGGGAATCTGATCCCGGTGGAGGAGAACGTCCAGTGACCAGCGCCCGCTGTGAGTCCCCATCGCACCGTCGGCTCCAGCCCCTTCCTCTCTGGTCCCCCTCGCTGGCTCCTGGCCCCTTCCCTGTGATACCCCTGTCCTCCACAACACCCGGCTTTTTCCACACACCCCCTCCGATTTCTCCCGCCCACTCACCCCCCCGCCCACACACCCCCCGTCCCCCTACAAACCCCCGTACAAAGAACCCCCCACCACACACCCCCCCCCACCCCTCCCCCACCAACACCCCCGTTCCCCCCATCCACACACCCCCCCCGCCCACCCCCCCCCCCCCACAACCCCGTTCCCCCACCCCACACCCCCCTCCCCCCACAACCCACCCCCCCCCCCTCCCACACACCCCCATCCCCCTACAAAGTACAAGACCCCCCCCACAAGTTCCCCCCCCCCACCCCTCCCCCCTCCACCCCCTTCCTCCACAACCCCCACCCCCCCACAATCCCCCCCTGCTCACACACAACCACCTCCCCCATACCCCCCCACACACTCCCCACCCCCCCCCCCCGCAATCCCCCTTCCCACATCCCCGTACAAACCCCCCTACAAGCCCCCCCCCCCCCCACAAGCCCCCCACCCCACACCCCTCTCCCCCCCCCCCCCCTCCCCCACAAGACCCCCTCCCCCTCCCCCCCATTCCCCCTGCCCACATCCCCCCCCCTACAAACCCCCCCCCTGCCAACCCACACCCCCCCCCCCTACAGCACCCCCCCTCACCCCCCCTCAGCAAGCCCACACAACACCCCTTCCCCCACAAATTCTCCCACCCATACCCCCCCCTCCCCCCGCCCACACAAAAGTACCAATGTAAATGACCTTCCAACTTCTATAGTCCATATGTGTCGGAAGGAACTGCATGCAGATGCTGGTATAAATCGAAGATACTCAAAACGCTGGAGTGAAGGGCCTGTCGCACTTGGGCGTCATTTGCGAGTCACGCAGATGGCGAGCGAAGATTTTGTACATCCCAAAATCCAGGGGCACCGCGCGAGACCGCGCGTCACTGCCTATGTCACCACGTACCATGCGCGCGTCGTGCGTCGTGACGCATAAATGATGTTGCGTGAATTATGACACGCAAATGACACGTGAAGTGGGACAGGCCCTTAACTCAGCGGGACAGGCAGCATCTCTGGAGAGAAGGAACGGGTGAGGTTTTGGGTCGAGACCCTTCTTCAGACTGGTACTCAAGGCTGAATGTATTCCCCGTGCTCTGGCTGGTGATGGGAGTGAATGGCTGGGGGTGGATTGCCTGGCAAGTGGGTAGCTGTCTCCTGCATTGCGTGCTAAGTGTACTTCAGAGTATTTACAGATGTTTCTTTCAGGGCTTTGATGTATCGGATCGCAGAGAGAGAAGACGGAGTAACAAGATTATAATTTGATTTCATCCTAGTCTAATTAAAGCGGATTCCATCGGCAGCGATGGCACTGAAGCCTGGGCACACATACATCCCCACATCCAGATTACATTACGGCCTCGTTAGTTATCGTGCCTCATCCATCATTTTTTATAACCTGCTTTATACCTCCAGTGAAAAAGAAGGAATGGTGTTAATCACACTTAAAGCTAGGAGCCAGATCACTTTGATTTAAGACGTCTAGAACTCATTGCGTTATTGCTGAGGAATAATATCATCCTGTGGTGAGTATGATAAGAGAGTTATTTAATCAACAAAAATAAAAAGACTTTAGCATCCACGAGAAGTAATATAAAACGCTGGTCACGATGTGTGCCGCTATTTTGAGGCTGATAATGGATATAATGTGGGAGGGTCATAGAGTCATAGGGCAGGGAACCAGGCCCTTCAGCCCGACTCGTCCATGCCGACCACAAAGCCAAATTTGAGTATAGGAGCAAAGGAGGTCCTTCTGCAGTTGTACAGGGCCCTGGTGAGACCACACCTGTTGTGTGCAGTTGTGGTCTCTATATTTGAGGAAGGACATTCTTGCTGTTGAGGGAGTGCAGTGTAGGTTCACCGAGTTAATCCCCGGGATGGCGGGATTGTCATATGTTGAAATAATGGAGCGGCTGGGCTTGTGTACACTTGAATTTAGAAGGATGAGAGGGAATCTTATTGAAACAAATAGGATTATTCAGGGATTGGACACGCTAGAGGCAGGAAACATGTTCCCGATGTTGGGGTGTCCAGAAACAGGGGCCACCGTTTAAGAATAAGGGGTAGGCCATTTAGAACGGAGATGTGGAAAACCTGTGGTGATGTCCTTATTATTTATTTTACTCCGACTATATGTTTTTTCTCTCTTGTTAATTTCTGTAAGGTGTCCTTGACACTTTGAAAGGCGCCCACAAATAAAATGCATTATTATTATTATTATTACCTGTGGAATTCACTGCCTCAGAAGACAGTGGCGGCCAATTCTCTGGATGCTTTCAAGAGATAGTTACATAGAGCTCTTAAAGATAGCGGAGTCAAGGGATATGGGGAGAAGGCAGGAACGGTGTACTGATTGTGGATGATCAGCCATGATCAAAGTGAATGGCAGTGCTGGCTCGAAGGGCCAAAGGGCCTACTCCTGCACCTATTGTCTATTATCTAAGCTTGTTCCATTCAGAATCATATCGAATGGAAAATGGCCCTTTGGCCCATCTCGTCCTTGCCGACCAACATGCTTGGTCCCATTTGTCCCCGTTTTGCCCATATGCGTCTGAAGCGTTCATTTAGAGAGATATGGATCATGTACATGCAAGTGAGATCAGTTTAACTTGGCATCGTGTTCAGCACAAACATTGTGAGCCGAAGGGCCCGTTCCTGTGCTGTACTGCTCTATGTTTTATCCATGTACTTATCAAAGTGATTGTGTAATTTCGTGGAGTCATAGAGACATTCTGTGTGGAAACAAGCCCATTGGCCCAACTTGCCCACTCCGACCAACATGCCCCCATCTACACTTGCTTAACCTGCCTGCATTTGACCCATGTCCATTGAAGAAACATCTAGACAGGTACATGGATAGGACAAGTTTAGAGGGATATGGGCCAAATGTAGGCAGGTGGGACTAGTGTAGATGGGACATGTTGGTCGGTGTGGGCAAGTTGGGCCTGTTTCCACGCAGAATGTCTGTCTGACTCCATGACTTTATGAATGGGCTACATCCTCAACTCACTCCGACTTCTTGTGGCCATTGACAGAGTTGTTCCTAAACAAAACCATGATCCAACGCAACTAAGCTATCTCTGGTGTGTCTGTAGAGTTTGGCAAGAGTCTTTGTAGACTTGCCGAATTACCTCAGTGTCCTGAGAGAGCGGAGGCGTTGGTGTGCCCTCGCGGCTCTCCCTTCAAAGTGGACAGACCGTAGGTAATATTCCCTGCCACAGTAGGCAGTGGAAGCCAATTCACTGGATGTTTTCAAGAACGAGATAGATTTAGCTCTTAAGGGCTAACGGAATCAAGGGATATTTCGGGAGAAAGCAGGAACGGGGTACTGATTCTGGATGATCAACCATGATCATGGTGCTGGCTTGGGGGATCAAATGGCCTTCTCCTGCAACTATTTCTATGTTCCTATGTTTCTATGGCCACAGATTTGAATCTCTCACTTGGGCACTGCTGATGCGTGCATCGGTTCTCTTGCACACATTGAGAAGGCTTGTAGAAACACAGAAACATAGAAAATAGGTGCAGGAGTAGGCCATTTGGCCCTTCGAGCCTGCACCGCCATTCAATACGATAATGGCTGATCATCCAACTCAGTATCCCGTACCTGCCTTCTCTCCATACACCCTGATCCCTTTAGCCACAAGGGCCACATCTAACTCCCTCTTAAATATAGCCAATGAACTGGCCTCAGCTACCTTCTGCGGCAGAGAATTCCAGAGATTCACCATTCTCTGTGTGAAATTTTATTTTCTCATCTCGGTCCTAAAAGATTTCCCCCTTATCTTTAAACTGTGACCCCTTGTTCTGGACTTCCCCAACATCGGGAACAATCTTCCTGCATCTAGCCTGTCCAATCCCTTAAGAATTTTGTACGTTTCTATAAGATCCCCCCTCAATCTTCTAAATTCTAGCGAGTGTGGAATTTACTCCATTCTTTCAATGCCGGGGAACTTGTTGATCACTGATTGTTTTTGTTCCAGAGTCGTGTTGGATGTGCAATGATTAATGATGACCTTTGAAGAGAAGTTAGCGGATAATGGAATTTTCCTGCACAGTAACAATTCCACCCTTAATTAAACTTTACATCCGACTAACTTATTGGTTGATCATCCGCGCCCTGGAGTTACAGGACATTGATTCTTGAGGTCAATTGTTGATTTTAGTTCTCTCTACGCACAACACTTATTCCCCAACTTCAGTGAAGGTTCAATGAAGGGAACGTTCTCCCATGGGGTTCGGGGAACAGATCTTTCCGCTGACTGGATAGCCCACACCAAGAAGTGTTTCACTGTACCTCGGTACACATGACAATAAACTAAACTGAAACTGGACGATCATATTTCTTCAATAAGCTGAATGAATGAATATTTTATTGCCACATGTGACAAGTCATGGTGAAATTCTTTGCTTGGGTGCCAATGGTATGCAAATAGTTGCCACATAAAGGGCGTCAACAAAGTTACAAAGTACCCCCGCGCCAGATCCTCCATCGTTCACTCCCCCCCCTCCATCACGGCCCGTGTTGCTCTTTCCCCTCCCTCACGACGGTCCTGCCACGCCAGATCCACCATCGTTCCTCCCTTCATCCTCACTCCCACGTGGTCCATCCTCGAACGTCAGCAGGCGCCATCATCGATCGATCGATCACCGCACCAACCTATCCACCATCGCCACCGCGCCCCCTCCTGACGGTTATACTTCCAATGATGTAGGAGGAGGCCGCTCAGCCCATCGGCACCATGCCAGCTCCGAGAGCAGACCCATTCTCCTCCAATGGCTTGATTCCCTGTATCCCTGAAACTTATTCCATCTCACATGCCCATGCAGCCAACATAATCAAAGACTTGTCCCATCCCCTGGTCATTCCTCCTTCTTCTACACGCTCCCGTCTGGCAGAAGGTACAGAAGCTTGAAAGCGCACACCACCACACTCAGGGACAGCTTCTTTCCCTCTGTTATCAGGCTTCCAAGTCTGTCCTTTGTAGCTAATATCCTCTAATACAGGCAACATTGATTTCAATTTACCCGAGATCATAATCATACTTTATTAGCCAAGTATGTTTTGCAACATATGAGGAATTTGATTTGCCATACAGTCATACAAATAAAAAGCAACAGAACACACAAAATACATTTTAACATAAACATCCACCACAGTGACTCCTCCACATTCCTCACTGTGATGGAAAGCGAAAATAAGTTCAATCTGTTCCCTTCTTTGTTCCGGGGGCCTCGAGTCTTCCGTTGATGGGACGATCTTGGCTCCCATAGCCGTGGCGTTTTGGCCCTCCACATCGGGGCAATCAAGCTCCTGCATCGGGGGAATCTCAGCTCCCCCACGCCGGCGATCTACCCCAGATGGTGAAATCCGCAGGCCGTGGTTGGAGCGTTGATCCCAGGCAAGGAATCGGCTCCGATGGTAAGTCCACGTCGCCGTTGTGGGGCTCAAAGTCAGTACCGAGCGAGGCCTCCAGCTCCATGATGTTAGGCCGCAGAGCAACCGGAGATACGATCCGGAAAACAATCGCATCTCCAGCAAGGTGAGAGATTGACGTTTCAGGTCGAGACACTTCTACAGGCCCAACTAGCATCTGCAGTTCCTTCCTTCCATATTGTCCTCAGTTCCCCCTTAGATTCTACCAATCCCCACACAATTAAAGTACCAACCGGCAGGCCTTTGGCACGTGGGAGGAAACCAGAGCACCCAAAGGAAACCCACGCGGTCACGGGCGGAGAGAAGGTGCAAACTCCACCCGACGTCGGCATCGAACCGGGGTCCCTGGCGCTGTGAGGCAGCGGTTCTACCGCGCCGCCCACTCAACCTGCTCCTTCACCAAATGACTATTTTAAACTTGGAGTGCTCTATTTATTTGTCAGCTGGTGTACGAAAGCTTATGATATTATAATTGGCCAACGATCAATAATAGGTCAACATGAGGGAAGTTAAAACCAATTTGGGCTCCGTGAGCTGTGAAGACTTCACCGCAGTAGCAAGTTGCACGCGTTAATCAACTGAAATTGCTCCGACTCTCTGCTGTATTTGACAGGGTAAAACACTTTGATTTTGGAGTGCGCAAGGTTTAAAGTAATCCCAAGACAAGTTGCAATTAAGTTGGCCGTCAGCAGAGCTTTGCAGGAAGAAAAGTAAAGCTTTCTGACATATTGTCAGTAAAAGAGCTGTTTTTCTACCTCGGTACAAATAGACGTGTGGTTTTAGTTGAGTTTGCAGTGTGGAAACAGGCCCTTCAGCCCATCGAGTGCATCGCTCACTCCTTCACACTTGTTCTGTGCTATCCCACTTTCTCATCCACTCCCTGCACACCGGGAGCGATTTACAAGAGTAACCTACAAATTCTCACATCAGGCTTCAGAGATGCAGCGTGGAAACAGGCCCTTCGGCCCACTGAGCCCGTGCTGACCAGCGATCCCCTGCGTGCACAAGGGCACTATCCTGCACACTGGGGACAATTTACAATTTGCGATTAACGAACAAACCTGCACGTCTTTGGAATTTGGGGGGGAAACCAGAACAGCCGGAGGAAATCCCAACTTCTATACTCAATACACCGACTTAAGAGATGATGTTTGAGTTTAGTTTATTGTCACATGGACCAAGGTACAGTGAAAAGCTTTTATTGTGTGCTATCCAGTCAGCGTAAAGACAATACATGATTACAATTGAGCTATTTACAGTGTATAGATACAGGATAACGGGGAAAACCGTGAATAATGTTTAGTACAAGATATAGGCCAATAAAGATGAATGCCAACTTGGTCACCTTATCTATCTGTGACACCACTTTCAAAGGTACATTCTTGCTAAGGGCCTATTTCAACGCTGTATCTTTAAAGTCCTAAGTATAAAAGCAAATGGAAGGGAAGAACTAGCTAGCACAAGACAGGATTGTTTCATAGAACATGGAACATAAAAGAGTACAGCACAAGAACAGGCCCTTCAGCCCACAATGTCCATGCCCAACATGACACCAAGTCCTTATAAACATTATGTTCCATTTTATGAAGATTTCTCTCGTAAGTGCTCCTACTTTGTAAATTTCAACTTCAAGATCAAGTCCACATTTATTACCACAGGCACCAATTAATGCACAGTGGAATTCTATTTCCCAATGCAGCCGCACAATCAAAAGAGCACAACACACAATAGATACAACATGAACATCCACCACAGTGGAATTAACTTCTTCGCTGTGGTGGAAGGCAATAACGTTCAGTCAGTCCTCCGTTGTTCATCTGTGGTCAGGGCCATGCAACCTCCACAGTCGCCACTATGATGTACAGGCCCTCTCGTTGGGATGCTCGAAACTCCGACGTCGGGATGGATGGACACTCCGCGGCTTGGATCTCGAATCGGCTGTTTTCTACTGGAGACCGGGGCTTCACGATGTTGTAGGCCGCAGGCCGGTGGTCGGAGCTCTTCTCCAGCGATCTCCGTCAGGGGATCCACGCCGCACCCGCGGCTACAAGCTCCGCACACCGCGGCCTCACAATGTTATAGGCCGCAGGCCGGCGGTCAGAGCGCTTCTTCTGGCGACCCCCGGTTGGGCTCGCTCGCTCGCTCCGCGATGGAAAGTCCATGCCGTGCCCACGGCTAGAAGCTCCGCAGACCGCGGCTTCAGTATGTTATAGGCCCGTGGGCCAGCGATCGCACTTCTTCTGCCGACCCTGGCAAGTCATCGCCTGGCTCCGCGGTGGAAAGTTCATGGAGCCGATGGAGGCTCTGGACCCGACTCCGCGAAAGGCCGCACCAACCCAAGCTGTTAGGCCGTGAGAGAGGGCGAAACGCAACTAGGAGAAAAGTAGCATTCCACCGGTAAGTGACTGAAAAACAGTTTCCCCCAATTCCCCCCCCTCCCCCACTAAAACACACTTAAACACACTAAAACACACTTAAACACACTAAAACACACTTAAACACACTAAAACACACTTTTAGACATACTACACAGAAAAAAAAGTGGAAAGGCCGAACAGCTGCTGGCTCGAGGCGCCACCCATTGATAGTTGTACTGCTCACAAATTCAGGGCATCCTATAGTGTCCTTATATGCTTCAGTTTAGTTTAGTGATACAGCATGGAAACAGGCCCTTCGGCCCACAGAGTCCATGCCGACCATCGATCACTTGTTCACACACTAGTTCTATGTTATCCCACTTTCTCATCCACTCCCTACACACTAGGGACAATTTACCTACAAACCCACAAGGAATAAATTACAATCCAGAGCCAAATAACCAACAAGCAGCATACAAATAACTGAGTAGAGAGTCCCTAAAATCCACAAACCTGATTGTCCCGGAAGACCCATTGTCTCCGCCTGTTCGTGCCCCACCGAACTCATTTCCAAATACCTTAACTCCATCCTATCACCCTTGGTTAAATCCCTCCCTACCTATGTCCAAGACACCTCAGACACTCTCCGTCGTCTCCGCGCATTCAATTCTCTAGGCCCTCACCCCCTCATCTTCACCATGGACGTCCAGTTACTCTACACCTCCATCCCCCACCACGATGGTCTCAAAGCCCTCCGGTTCTTCCTCGACCAGAGAAGCAACCCATACCCAGCCACTGACACTCTCCTCCGCCTAGCGGAGCTGGTCCTTACCCTCAATAACTTCACGTTCGACTCCTCCCACTTCCTCCAAATACAAGGCGTAGCTATGGGCACACGCATGGGCCCCAGCTATGCCTGCCTATTTGTAGGTTACGTCGAGCAATCCTTGTTCAATACATACCAGGGCCCCATCCCCGACCTCTACCTCCGCTACATCGACGACTGCTTTGGTGCCACCTCCTGCACCCGCACACAACTGACTGACTTCATCCACTTCACCACTAACTTCCATCCGGCACTGAAATACACCTGGACCATTTCCGACACTTCCCTACCATTCCTTGACCTCACTATCTCCATTGCAGGTGATAGACTTCTAACCGACATACACTATAAACCCACTGACTCCCACGGCTATCTGGACTACACTTCTTCCAACCCTGCTTCCTGTAAGGACTCCATCCCCTACTCCCAATTCCTCCGTCTACGCCGCATCTGCTCCACGGATGAGGCGTTCCACACCAGGACATCTGAAATGTCCTCACTATTCAGGGAACGGGGGTTCCCCTCCTCCACCATAAATGAGGCTCGCACCAGGGTCTCTTCCATACCCCGCAACACTGCTCTCTCTCCCCATCCCCGCACTCGCAACAAGGGCCGAGTCCCCCTAGTCCTCACCTTTCACCCCACCAGCCGTCACATACAAAAAATAATCCTCCGTCAGTTTCGCCACCTCCAACGTGACCCCACTACTCGCCACATCTTCCCATCTCCCCCCATATCTGCCTTACGCAAAGACCGCTCCCTCCATAACTCCCTTGTCAATTCTTCCCTTCCCTCTCGGTCCACCCCCTCCCCGGGCACTTTCCCTTGCAACCGCAAGAGATGCAACACTTGTCCCTTTACCTCCCCCCTCGACTCCGTTCAAGGACCCAAGCAATCGTTCCAGGTGCGACAGAGGTTTAGTTTGCATCTCTTCCAACCTCATCTATTGCGTCCGCTGCTCTAGATGTCAGCAGATCTATATTGGTGAGACCAAGCGGAGGTTGGGCGATCGTTTCGCCGAACACCTCCGCTCGGTCCGCAATAACCAAGCTGACCTCCCGGTGGCTCAGCACTTCAACTCCCCCTCCCACTCCGCCTCCGACCTCTCTGTCCTGGGTCTCCTCCATGGCCACAGCGAGCAGCACCGGAAATTGGAGGAACAGCACCTCATATTCCGTTTGGGGCGTCTGCACCCCGGGGGCATGAACATCGAATTCTCCCAATTTTGTTAGTCCTTGCTGTCTCCTCCCCTTCCTCAGCTCCCCTGCTGTCTCCTCCCACCCTCCAGCCTTCTGGCTACTCCTTCTTTTCCCTTTCTTGTCCCCACCCACCCCCACCCCCGATCAGTCTGAAGAAGGGTTTCGGCCCGAAACGTTGCCTATTTCCTTCGCTCCATAGATGCTGCTGCACCCGCTGAGTTTCTCCAGCTTTTCTGTGTAACATACAAATAACTGAGGTGTTACAAGATGACTATCCTGTTTAAAACATGGCAGGCATGGTGGCACAGCGGTAGAGTTGATACCGCACAGCGCCATCCTGACTACAGCTGCTGTCTGTATGGAGTTTGTACGTTCTCCCCATGACCTTCGTGGGTTTTCTCCGGGTGCTCCGGTTTCCAGTTTGTACCGTTGATTGACGTCAATAAAATTGGATAGCGCTAGTGTAATGGGTGACCGCGAGTCAGTGTGGACTAGTTGGGCTGAAGGGCCTGATTCGCGCTGTATCTCTAAAGTCAAAGGAGAGAAATATACAGTATGGAAACGGGCCTCAGTCTTAGAATTAAAGAGGAGACGATTTAAAACTGAGATGAGAAACAACTTTTTCACCCAGAAAGTTGTGAATTTGTGGAATTCCCTGCCACAGAGGACAGTGGAAGCCAATTCACTGGATGGATTTAAAAGAGAGTTAGATAGAGCTGTAGGGGCTAGTGGAATCAAGGGATATGGGGTGAAGGCAGGCACGGGTTATTGATTGTGGATGATCAGCCATGATCACAATGAATGGCGGTGCTGGCTCGAAGGGTCGAATGTCCTCCTCCTGCACCTATTGTCTATGTTTCTATGTCTTTGAGATGTGGGAGGAAACCGGAGCACCCGGAGGAAACCCACGAGGTCACACAGAGAGAACGTGCAAACCGCACACACACACACACACACACACACACACACACACACACACACACACACACACACACACACACACACACACACACACACACACACACACACACACACACACACACACACACACACACACACACACACACACACACACACACACACACACACACACACACACACACACACACACACACAAGCCCGGGTCAGGATAGAATCCGTGTTCTCCGGCTCTGCGAGGTGGCGGCATTCCCCGCTGCGCCACTCCTTGCTGCTGCTGCTGCTTTTCCCCGCACAAACTCTTTTCAATTTCCTCGAAAATCATCAACGCCTCAATGGCGGCTCCAAGCAGACCTCCCGCAGCACGTAATTATACACGAAAGGGAATAAACAAGATAGACTGACAATTATTGTAATTAAAATGTGTGATTAAAGTTGGCGTGCATCCTTGGATTGAGCCAAGCGCACCCATGTAAAGTGCCTGCCAACAATGTCGTTAATTGACGCCTGTTTACAGTGCAGCAGATTAATTATTCTAATGCAACAACGCAAGCATTTTGAGAATGAGATCTTCATCATTAATGGAAATGTTCGCACCGCCTACGGTAAGCAAGTACTTGGGCGCAGTCTCGGTCTAATTTAGTTTAGAGATACAGCGGGGAAACAGCCCTTCGGCCCACCGAGTCCGCGCCGACCAGCGATCTCCGCACACTAACACTATCCTACACACACTAGGGACAATTTACAATTTTTATCGAATTAACCTGCGTTTTTGGAGTGTGGGAGGAAACGGGAGCGCCCGGAAAAAAAACCACGCAGGTTCAAGCTCCGTACAGGCAACACCCGTAGCCAGGATCAAACCCGGGTCTCCGGCGCTGTGAGGCAGCAACTCTACCGCTATCTCGGAATTGCAGGTTATTATGGTTGATTTCCATTGTTTGAATGGGAATGCAAAAATAAAAAAAGATGATATCCAAGTAGTTGATGCAAGAAGCAAAAGACATTGGCTTATGGTGAGAGGGGAAAAACTTAATAGGAATCTGATGGGCACATTCGTCACTTATAGGGTCGGGCTAGACTTAGATCAGTAGTGTGTCGGAAGGAACTGCGGATGCTGGTTTAAATCGAAATGCTGGAGTAACTAGACGGCACAGGCAGCATCTCTGCGGAGAAGGAATGGGTGATGTTTCAGGTCGAGACTCTTCTTCAGCCAGATTAACTGTGGCAAGGCCAGCAGCATAATCAAGGACGAGTCTCACCCCGGTCGGTCACTCCCTCTTTTCCCTTCCCCCATCAGGCAAAAGGTACAGAAGTGTGAAAACGCACACACCTCCAGATTCAGGGTTAGTTTCATCCCAGCTGTTATCAGGCAACTGAACCATCCTACCACAACCAGAGAGCAGTGCTGAACTACTATCTACCGCTTTGGTAACCCTCAAACTATCTTTGATCGGACTTTACTGGCTTTACCTTGCACTAAACGCTATTCAGGTAATTCCTTTATCATGTATCATTCTACACACTGTAGGAATGGCTCGATTGTAATCGTGTATTGTCTTTCCGCTGACTGGTTAGCACGCAGCAAAAGCTTTTCACTGTACCTCGGAACACGTGACAATAAATAATAATAGTCTGTTGTAATTCAGAGCTTATTTGTTGTCTGATGTGGGTGGAAACCGGAGGAAATCCTCACGATCGCAGGGAGAACCTGCAGACTCCACACGGAGAGCACCCATCAGTGCTCAACATCCTGCCAAGTTGTAGCTGATCTCCCCTGCCTGCGCGTGATCCATATCCCTCAGCATATTCAATTGCCTATCTAAAAAAGGTTTCAATTCCTCTGTAATATCTCTCTCGCCCACCATCCATGGCAGCGTGTTCCAGGCATCCACCACCCTCTGTGTAAAAAGATTGCCCCTCACATCTCCTTTAAACTCTCCCCCTCTCACCTTATAGCTACGCCCTCTAGTTTTTGACATTTCGCCCATGGGAAAAAGGTTCTGACTCTTTACCCTCTCTCTGCCTCTCAGAATTTTAGATACTTCTAGCAGGTCCCCCCTCAGCTTCCGACATTCCTGGGAACAAAATCCAAGCTCTTCTTATACCCAATACCTTCTGATCTAAACTTAAAAAAAAATGTCACTCGGAACTTGGAACGAAAATAAAAATACCAATATCTATAACAGTCACAAAATGTTAATGCCCCTGTCCCACTTATGAAACCTGAACGGAAACCTCTGGAGACTTTGCACCCCACCCAAGGTTTCCGTGCGGTTCCCGGAGGTTTTTGTCAGTCTCCCTACCTGCTTCCACTACCTGCAACCTCCGGCAACCACCTGCAACCTCTGGGAACCGCTCGGAAACCTTGTGTGGGGCGCAAAGTCTCCAGAGGTTTCCGTTCAAGGTTTCCTAAGTGGGACAGGGGCATAATTAACCCGACGGGACAGGCAGCATCTCTGGAGAGAAGGAATGGGTGGCGTTTCGGGTCGAGACCCTTCTTCTCAAGGGGAATCTCAAAGGCTCGCAACGTTCTGAGTGAGCGTGAGAAGAGAAACGGCCTCACCTCGGCCCACAATGGGAAGACTCTTCTTTCAAAAGAGTCAATGATGCCTGCATTATCATCCTGCTGAAATGTCAAGCGTAAGAGGCTGAGAATTTCTGTTCCATTAATTACTTCTGTTTGTTGACTTGACTGTAGAAATGAAAAGCAATTTAAAATTAACTGGCTCACTTCGTTTAAAAAGCCAACCGGCCCTTTCCACTCTCGTGCTCAACAGAGGCAGCAATTGGAGGCACTTCAGGCAGGGAGACTTGTGAAACTGCAGCGTTATAAGTGTCCATTAAACTAATCAACAATTCCCTGAGCTAATGCTTGGAGATCCACTGATAAAATCACTCATAATTACGGAATAAATCAGCTGTATCTTGCAACAAAGGAAAGAGTTTGCTTCCCAGACTGGCTTTGTGTAACGCTGCTGCCACTTTCAGGGGCTGTCCCACTGTACAAGTTTACCCAAGAGCTCTCCCGAGTTTAAATAAAAATCAAACTTGCGGTAAGCACGTAGAATGTACGTAGCGGATACGTCGGAGCTCGGGACGTCTCTTAGCGGCTCGTAACGCTAACGGCAGGTACTCGGGAAACGCGGTAAGCTCGTGAAGATTTTTCAACGTTGAAAAATGTCCACGAGATCCCCGAGTACCTACGAGCGGCCATTACCATAATTCTCCGAGTTCGAATCAGAGGAAACTCGGGAGAATTAGCTCGTACAGCGGGTACGAATTGCCTCAAATCACGTGTTCACAGAAGGTGGACAAAAATGCTGGAGAAACCCTGCAAGTGAGGCAGCCTCATGCAATCCTCGCGTGTCTCACCCGCTGAGTATCTCCAGCACTTTTCTCTCCCTTCGATTTTTCCTGCACCTGCAGTTCTTTCATAAACGGCAAAAACGGGAAAGCAGACTATTATCTAAATGGTGGCCGATTGGGAAAGGGGGAGATGCAGCGAGACCTGGGTGTCATGGTACACCAGTCATTGAAGGTAGGCATGCAGGTGCAGCAGGCAGTAAAGAAAGCGAACGGTATGTTAGCTTTCATTGCAAAAGGATTTGAGTATAGGAGCAGGGAGGTTCTACTGCAGTTGTACAGGGTCTTGGTGAGACCACACCTGGAGTATTGCGTACAGTTTTGGTCTCCAAATCTGAGGAAGGACATTATTGACATAGAGGGAGTGCAGAGACGGTTCACCAGACTGATTCCTGGGATGGCAGGACTGTCTTATGAGGAAAGACTGGATAGACTTGGTTTATACTCTCTAGAATTTAGGAGATTGAGAGGGATCTTATAGAAACTTACAAAATTCTTAAGGGGTTGGACAGGCTAGATGCAGGAAGATTGTTCCCGATGTTAGAGAAGTCCAGGACAAGGGGTCACAGCTTTAGGATAAGGGGGAAATCCTTTAAAACCGAGATGAGAAGAACTTTTTTCACACAGAGAGTGGTGAATCTCTGGAACGCTCTGCCACAGAGGGTAGTTGAGGCCACAGTTCATTGGCTATATTTAAGAGGCAGTTAGATGTGGCCCTTGTGGCTAAGGGGATCAGGGGGTATGGAGAGAAGGCAGGTACGGGATACTGAGTTGGATGATCAGCCATGATCATATTGAATGGCGGTGCAGGCTCGAAGGGCCGAATGGCCTGCTCCTGCACCTATTTTCTATGTTTCTAAACGTGTTCACAGAAGGTGCGCGGTTGTGCCGGCGGTTTTGCGCAGGATGCGGTACAGATCGGCCGCGCTCGGCGCTCCGGCGAGCCCGGTTGATTACGGGAAAAAAAATCCACCTGCTGGCTAGATGAGTTTGGGTTACAGGCCGTATTCGGCCCAGGGGCCGGAAGTTGCCAACCTCCTGCTCTAGAGCATCAGAACCTTTCTCCCAGGGTCCAACACTAGAGGGAGTAGCTGTTAGAGGGGCAATGTCCAATGGAGATACGCGGGGCAGGTTTGTTAACATAGAGGATGGTGGGAGCCTGGAACACACTGCCAGGGGTGGAGGCAATCGCGGCAGTGGTGTTTAAGAAGCTTTTGAATAGGCAAATGGAAGTATGGGGAGTAGAGGACCCTGGCTCACGTGCAGGCAGACGAGATCAGTCTAACTTGCCATCTTGTTCGGCACGGTGGCGCAGCGGTAGAGTTGCAGCGGGTTCGATCCTGACTATGGGTGCTGCCTGTACGGAGTTTCTACCTTCTCCCCGTGACCGCGTGGGTTTTCTCCAGGTGCTCCGGTTTCCTCCCACCCTCCATAGATGTACTGGTTTGTAGGTTAATTGGCTTCAGTAAAAACACATTGTAAATTGACCCTATTGTGTAGGATAATGCTAAGGTATGGAGATGGCTGGTCAGTGTGGACTTGATGGGCTGAAGGGCCTGTTTCCTCGTGGTATTTGTAAAGTCTAAAGTAAAGTCTAAAGCAGTGGTTCCCAATCTTTTTTTGGCCATGCCCCACCTAATCACCTCTAAAATCCTGATGGCCCACCCCCCATGTGGTGATATATAATTCTTATCATTTAAACTTCGTTTCAGCTGAAGAAGCTTAAAACACCAATTCCTTGGTTGTAATAAACACACAATAAAGACCTTTTTTACCCCCAAAAAATTATTTACTCAAAATAACATCTGAAACATAAACTAACTGATGGAAAATCCTAAAAAATAAAAATCGAAAATTTAGACCCAGACCTCCTCAGTCGCGCTCAATTGCTCCCCTTAAAAATCAAATTGCCCCCCTGTGGGGCGGACGCCCCACGTTGGGAACCACTGGTCTAAAGTGTAAAGACACAGACATTGTGGGCCAAAGGGCTCGTTCCTGTGCTGTACTCATCTATGTTCTATCCAAATCAGCCGTGATCACATTGAATGGCAATGCTGGCTCGAAGGGCCGAATGGCCTAGTCCTGCACCTATTGTCTATTGTCTATTGTCTATTGTCTAATTCAAAAGTTTATGTTCACAGGTTATACGAGTAGAAATAGGCCATTCGGCCCATCAAGTCCACTTCGCCATTCAATCATGTCTGATCTCTGTCTCCTAATCCCATTCTCCTGTCTTCTCCCCATAACCCTTGACACCCGTTCTAATCAAGAATTTGTCTATCTCTGCCTTAAAAATATACCCGCTGACTTGGCCCCCACAGCCCTCTGTGGCAGTGAGTTCCACAGATTAACTCCCTCTGACTAAAGAAGTTCCTCCTCACCTCCTTTCTATAAGAGGGCCCTTTAATTCTGAGGCTACGACCTCTGGTCCTAGACTCTCCCATCAATGGAAACATCCTCTCCACATCCACTCTATCTATGCCTTTCATTATTCTGTAAGTTTCAATGAGGTCCCCCCTAAACCTTCTAAACTCCAGTGTACAGGCCCAGTGCCGTCAAACGCTCATCATATGCTAAAGGGCCTGTCCCACTTGGGCGATTTTTTAGGCGACTGCCGGTGACTGTCACAGTCGTAGCAGGTCGCTGAAAAACCGCCGACTGGACTCCCCCCCCCCACGGCAATGTCTACGACGTCAAGCCACGGCAAGCTACTGACAACCGGCGACCCATTAGGACATCCACCTACGACAACCTACGACCACACAGGTGACAGCCTACGACAACCGAAGTCAACCTACGTCCACCCGCGACAAGCTACGACAAGCATCGACCCTGTCGGTGACAACTGGTAGGTAGGTAGGTAGGGGGCGCTGTAATGGCAGCAGCCTGTCAGCAGCGCGTTAGTTTTTTAAACTTTTTTTTTAGTATGTTTTAAAGTATGTTTTTGATGTTTCTCGGTGTGTTTTGTGTGGGGGGTGGTGTGGGGGGGTAAGCGGGAAACCGTTTCGGCCGCCTCCTCCGCGGAGAGGCGACTTTTTCCAGGTTGCCTCCCCCGTGGTCTAACAGCAAGGATCGGCGCGGCCTTTCCCGGAGACGCGCCCGGGGCTTCAGCGGCGGGCGCAGCGTGGATTCTCGGCGTGGAGCGGGCTGGGGCTCGCTGGAGGGGAGCGCTCAGTTTCGCTGGCCCGGGGCAGCCGGCAGCCTGAAGCCGCGATCTGCACAGCTCCAGCTGGCGCGGCGTCTACAGCCCGGGATCTCTCGTGGGGGACCCGGGGGGAAGAAGAAGCCATCACCGCCGGCCCGTAGCCAACTACGCTGTTTTTTGGTGGCAAAAACAGGAAAGCAGACTATTATCTAAATGGTGGCCGATTGGGAAAGGGGGAGAAAGGGGGAGATGCAGCGAGACCTGGGTGTCATGGTACACCAGTCATTGAAGGTAGGCATGCAGGTGCAGCAGGCAGTAAAGAAAGCAAATGGTATGTTAGCTTTCATTGCAAAAGGATTTGAGTATAGGAGCAGGAAGGTTCAGGGTCTTGGTGAGACCACACCTGGAGTATTGGGTACAGTTTTGGTCTCCAAATCTGAGGAAGGACATTATTGCCATAGAGGGAGTGCAGAGACGGTTCACCAGACTGATTCCTGGGATGTCAGGACTGTCTTATGAAGAAAGACTGGATAGACTTGGTTTATACTCTCTAGAATTTAGAAGATTGAGGGGATCTTATAGAAACTTACAAAATTCTTAAGGGGTTGGACAGGCTAGATGCAGGAAGATTGTTCCCGATGTTGGGGAAGTCCAGGACCAGGGGTCACAGCTTAAGGATAAAGGGGAAATCCTTTAAAACCGAGATGAGAAGAACTTTTTTCACACAGAGAGTGGTGAATCTCTGGAACTCTCTGCCACAGAGGGTAGTTGAGGCCAGTTCATTGGCTATATTTAAGAGGGAGTTAGATGTGGTCCTTGTGGCTAAGGGGATCAGGGGGTATGGAGAGAAGGCAGGTACGGGATACTGAGTTGGATGATCAGCCATGATCATATTGAATGGCGGTGCAGGCTCGAAGGGCCGAATGGCCTACTCCTGCACCTAATTTCTATGTTTCTATGTTTCTACCGCGGGGCCGGCATGGACTTACCATCACCCCTGGAGGGGAGCTTCGACCGCCGGCCCTGCGGCCTGCGGTGCTTCTGGCTGCGGCGCGGCGGGTACCTTAAATCTTCGACCGCCGGCCAGCGGCCTACACCAGCCTGAAGCCGCGGTCTCCGGTGGGGAAGAGCCGATCCTGGACTTACCTTGCCTTTGACTTTGTCCCTTACCATCTGGACGCCCGCAGCAACGGCTGCGGAGGGTGGAGGTCCCGACCACGGGGGAGAATGGAGGAGGACTGACCAAGTTCTGTGCCTTCCACCACAGTGATGAATGCTGTGGTGGATGTTTGTGTTACATTTTTATTGTGGTTGTGTGTTCTTTATTATTGTACCGCTGCTGACAACCCAAAATTCCACCGACCCTGGTGGTGTGGCAATAAATTCAATCAATCAATCAATCAATCAATCAATCAATCAATCAATCAATCAATCAATCAATCAATCAATCAATCAATCAATCAATCAATTGATCAATCGATCAATCAATCAATCAATCAACTGAAGACAATTCAGTCGCCGGTACCTGTCGCTGGTTGACGTAGCTTGGCGTAGGTAGTCGCCAATGGAATTCACCGCAGTCAGCACCCAGCAACAACCACCGTCACCCGGCGACAACCTACGTGATCCTAGCGACAACCTACGACAGCACCTACGTCAGGAGAAGACAAGCTACGTCAAGCCCACAGTCTCGGAAAATCTTTGAACATTTCAAAATCCAGCGGCGACCAGTAAAACGTTACCACTCTTTAAGCGACTTGAGGAGACCATACAGACATCACCCCGCGACCATGTGGCGACAGCCTAGTCCCCTGTAGTCACCAAGAATTGCCTAAGTGGGACAGGGGCTTAAACCCACTCATTCCTGGGATCATTGTTGTGAACAAATTGAACTTTTATTTTCTGAGCTGCACTCAAGATTACTAATCCATCAGTTCACCACTCAATCCACACCTCAAACCATTCATCTTGTCATCATCTTGTGGCTTTATGGTGTTTGCTCAATTGACAAGCTTGCTGTGACTACTTCACACTAAGTACAGGGCTGTCTGGCATGTATCGAGGTCAGGAGGATCCTCAATAAATGGAAGTCTTATTTGCTCTTCGCTGCACCCACTAAGCAGCTGATATTTTCTCTTCACCTTCGTCAAACGCTGCCGCAGATGGGAGATATACGTCACGGCCAGTTAGATCTACAATATATAGATCACTGCCAGACCAAGCACAGACTCAGCGATTGTTTCGCTGAACACCTCCACTCAGTCCGACTAAACCTACCTGATCTCCCCCTGTTGCCAAACACTTTAACTCCCCCTCCCAATCCCACACTGATCTTTCTGTCCTGGGCCTCCTCCATTGTCAGAGTGAGGTCCAGTGCAAATTGGAGGAACAGCACCTTATATTTCACTTGGGCAGCTTCCACCCCAGCAGTACGAATTTTGACTTCTCTAAGTTCAAGTAACCCTTGCTTTCTCTCTCTCTCCATCCCTCCCCCAGCCTTGACTTCCTGCTAGTTCCACTGTTCGCATCCATATATCCCTTTGTTATCACCTCTTCCACAGCCAACAATGCACCATGGTGGGCTCCACCTTTCCTTGGTTATTGGTGGCAACTGATTTGTTCACTCATATTTCGCTTGGGTAGCTTACCGCCCCGCGGTGTGTACATCACGGTGCTGGCTCGCAGGGCCAAATGGCCTGCTCCTGCACCTATTGTCTAACATCGACTTCTCTAACTTCAAGTAACCCTTGCTTTCCCTCTCTCTCCATCCCTCCCCTTTCCCAGTTCTCCAACTGGTTTCCATGTCTTCCTAACTAAATATTATCACTGTATGCTTCGTTGTCAACTTCCCCCAGCTAACCATGATCCATTCTACATTTTCCATGATCTATGTCCCCTTTGATCTTTCGTTTTCACACCTTACCCTTCCTTATCTCTATCTCTCCCCCCCCCACCCCCCCCGACTCTCAGTCTGACGAAGGGTCTCGACCCGAAACGTCACACATTCCCTCTCTCCAGAGATGCTGCCTGTCCCGCTAAGTTACTCCAGCATTTTGTGTCTATCTGAAGTCAGATCTTCAGTCAGGTTTGGAGTTTGATTCTGATTGAAGCTGCATCTTTCTCTCCCTCTCCGCCTGCCTGACAGCTTTCACATAGTCAGTGGGCAATTATTGCCTTGTTATTCATTGCATACATCCCCTGTCTGAGTGTTATTCTTAATAAATGCAATATGTAATCAGACTGACCTGCCTATCTAGTCATTGTCAACCTCCCCTTAGTTGTCATGCAATCAGTCAAGCTGTGTATAAATCCGAGAATCTGTGTCAAAATACACGTCTCTTTGATGGAAGGGTTTTATTGAGTTTAATTTAATTGATGTCTAAGCAACGATGTTTAAGCAGCCCTTCATTTCTCTCCACTTGGCCCAGGGAAAATCCAATTTACAGCACGTAAACAGGCCCTTCGGCCCACCAGTACACACCAACAGCCTGTTCACGCTGGTTTTAGTTTAGTTTAGTTTAGTTTAGAGATACAGTGCGGAATACAGGCCTTTCAGCCACCGAGTCCGAGCCGACCAGCGATCCCCGCACAGTATCACTACTCTACACACACTAGGGACAATTTACACATACACCAAGCCAATTCGCCTACAAACGTGCACACCTTTAGAGTGAGCCTGAAGACTGCAACGAACAGGTTCAGGAATAGCTGCTTCCCCACAGCCATCAGGTTATTAAAACTCGGCTCGGACAAAACACTGAACATTAATAGCCCATTATCTGTTTATTTGCACTTTATCAGTTTATTTATTCATTTATACAATGGTATATGGACACACTGGTCTGTTCTGTATTTATTTATGCCTACTATGTTCTGGTGTGCTGAAGCAAAGCAAGAATTTCATTGTCCTATCTGGGACACATAACCATATAACCATATAACCATATAACAATTACAGCACGGAAATAGGCCATCTCGGCCCTACAAGTCCGTGCCGAACAATTATTTTCCCTTAGTCCCACCTGCCTACACTCATACCATAACCCTCCATTCCCTTCTCATCCATATGCCTATCCAATTTATTTTTAAATGATACCAACGAACCTGCCTCCACCACTTCCACTGGAAGCTCATTCCACACCGCTACCACTCTCTGAGTAAAGAAGTTCCCCCTCATGTTACCCCTAAACTTCTGTCCCTTAATTCTGAAGTCATGTTCTCTTGTTTGAATCTTCCCTATTCTCAATGGGAAAAGCTTGTCCACATCAACTCTGTCTATCCCTCTCATCATTTTAAAGACCTCTATCAAGTCCCCCCGTAACCTTCTGCGCTCCAGAGAATAAAGACCTAACTTATTCAACCTATCTCTGTAACTTAGTTGTTGAAACCCAGGCAACATTCTAGTAAATCTCCTCTGTATTCTCTATTTTGTTGACATCCTTCCTATAATTGGGCGACCAAAATTGTACACCATACTCCACATGACAATAAACTCTCTTGAACTCTTGATCTCTTGAGTGTGGGAGGAAACCAAAGATCTTGGAGAAAACCCACGCGGTCACAGGGAGAACGTGCAAACTCCGTACAGACAGCACCGGAGGTCTGGATCGAACATGGGTCTGTGGCGTTATAAGGCAGCAACTCTACTGCTGCGCCACCATGCCGTTATTCTACTTTCTCATCCACTCCCCATAGGGCCTGTTTTGTTGTATCTTTCAATTAAGTTGAGTTTGGAGACACAGCATGAAAACAGGCCCTTCGGCCCACCGAGTCCATGGCGACCATCGATCACTTGTTCACACTAGTTCTGTGTTATCCCATTTTCTCACCCACTCTCTACACGCTAGGGGGCAATTTTACAGAGGGGCAATTAATCCACATGCCCGCGCTTCTGTCGGATGTGGGGAGAACTGCAGCATCGGGATGTAGGGTTGCCAACTTTCTCACTCCCAAATAAGGGACAAATGGTCAAAAATAGGGGGCAAATTCCCGACGGCAATTCGTTGACCGACTGGGCCGTGTCTGGGTGAATGATGAGTTGTCCCGGGTGCTGGACTACACACAAAGCCCAGCCGGCGGGCCAGCTGAGGAGTTTTGGCCCGGGCCGCGCGACATCGCGCGCAAAGTCTGGCGCCCCGTCCAACTCATGGACCGATGATCAGCCATGAGAAGGAGGGGTGATGGTGTCGGCGGTAAGCGAAGGTCCGAAGGTCGGACAGCTGGCCGGGCTGCCAACCGACGGGGCCACGGGCGAGGCGCTGCTGCTGCTGCTGCTGCACTCCATGGGCTGCACTACGTCGGGACGGGTGAGGCGGGGCCGGTCACTGCGCTCCGACCCGACAGTCCCCTCGACCCGAGTAGTAGCGGTCAAATACGGGACACGGGCGGTCCCGTACTGGACAAACCAATTTAGCCCAATATACGGGATGTCCCGGCTAATACGGGACAGTTGGCAACCCTATCTGGAAGAAACCCAAGTGGGATCAGGGAGAAAATGCACAGTTCACACACACAGGCCGCACCCGAGGTCAGGATCGAACCTGGGTCTCTGGGGTTGTGAGGGAGCGGAACTGCCCGCTGCGCCACTCTCTTTATCCCTGAGTCTTCAATTACTGCAGACCTGCTCTAATAGCTGGAGTATAATGTAGCAGGGACAACAGAGGTTCTGGTCATATTTTTGATATTCAATCATTTGTGAATGAAATCGAGCAATTCGAGTCATGGATTCATTCTGCACAGATACAGGCCCTTCGGCCCAACTCATCCATGCCAATCAAGATGCCACATCTACGCTAGTCCCACCTGCCCAAGTTTGGCCCATATCCCTCTAAACCTTAGATAGACACAAAATGCTGGAGTAACTCAGTGGGTCTCCTGAGGAAAGGAATGGGTGACGTTTCCTTCTTCAGATACTCTAAACCTTTCCTATCCATGACTATGTACAAAGTGTCTTTTAAATGCTGCTGTAGTTCCTGCCTCAACTACCTCCTCTGGCAGCACGTTCCATATACCCACCACCCACCATGTGAAAAAAGTCACCCCTCATCCGCATTAAATCTTGCCCCTCTCACCCTTAAAAGTATCGCCTCGTGTTTTCCCATCTCTGGTCTAACCTCATCTACTTCATCCGGTATTCCCGATGTTGCCCCCCCTTTACACCAAAAGGTAGACTCGGCAATCATTTTGCCGAACACGTGCGCTTGGTCCGCCCAGGCTGGCTGGATCTCCCAGTTGCCGACCATTTTAACCCTCCCCTCCCAGTCCCACAACGACCTATCTGTCCAAGGCCTCCTCCATTGACAGTGAGGCCACACGCAAACTGGAGGAACAGCAACACATATTCCTCTTGGGCTGCTTACACCCCAGCGGTATGAACATTGAATTCTACAGGTTTAGGTAACCAATCTACCAATTTCCCACCCCTTCTCCGCCCCTCCCCCCCTCTATTTTTCCAGCTCCTCTCTTCCCTGTGCCCCACCTGGATGTGTGCTCATTTCCCGCCTCCCTCTCCCCTTCCTCTGGCTTCACGGTTTGTACCCCTTCGATCCTTATCTCACACCCTTTGTCCAACCATCTGACAAAAGACACTAGACAATAGGTGCAGGAGTAGGCCATTTGGCCCTTCGAGCCAGCACCACCATTCAATGTGTTCATGGCTGATCATCCCCAATCAGTACCCCGTTCCTGCCTTCTCCCCATATCCCCTGACTCTGCTATTTTTAAGAGCCCTATCTAGCTCTCTCTTGAAAGCATCCAGAGAACCCGCCTCCACCGCCCTCTGAGGCAGAGAATTCCACACTCACCACTCTCTGTGAGAAAAAGTGTCTCCTCGTCTCCGTTCTAAATGGCTTACTCCTTATTATTAAACTGTGGCCCCTGGTTCTGGTCTCCCCCAACATCAGGAACATGTTTCCTGCCTCTAGCGTGACCAAGCCCTTAACAATCTTATATGTTTCAATGAGATACCCTCTCATCCTTCTAAACTCCAGAGTGTACAAGCCCAGCTGCTCCAATCTCTCAGCTTATGACAGTCCCGCCATCCCAGGAATTAACCGTGTAAACCTACGCTGCATTCCTTCAATAGCAAGAATGTCCTTCCTCAAATTAGGGGACCAAAACTGCACACAATACTGCTTATCGCAACCTCCCTCACCTTTATCCACCTATCACTCAACAGAATCTGTCCTACCCCCCACCTCCCCTGCCCACCTCTCTGCCAGCTTTCTCCCCCACCCCACCACCCCAACCAGTGTGACCAAAGTGGCAGTGGAGTTGCTGCCTTACAGCGCCGGAGACCCGTGTTCTATGCCCTGACCACGGGTGCTGTCTCTATGGAGTTTGCATGTTCTCTCTCATGATAGGTTTAGTGACCTGCGTGGGTTTTCTCCGAGATCTTCCGTTTCCTCCCGCACTCCACAGACGTGCAGGTTTGCAGGTGACTTGGCTTGGTGTAAGTGTAAATTGTCCCTGGTGTGTGTGTAGGATAGTGTTGGTGTGTGGGGATCACTGCAAGGAAGAATTCCATTGTCCTCCCTGGGATATAGGAGAATAAAACACTCTCAACTCGTGACTCTCGGTCGGCGCGGGCTCGGTGAGCCGGAAGGTCCTGTTCCCACGCCATATCTCTAAACTAAACCAGACCTATCGAGAGGAGAGCGGAGGTGGGAGGCAGGTGGGAGGAATGAGGAAGTGAGGGGGCTGTGGGAGAGTGTCGAAGAGAAACAAATGTTTGATATATGCTTTGGTGTTCGTGGGGGCGGCGTTGCCATGGTAACTGCCTTGGCACACTCGCTCGTTGCTGCATTGACTTGGAGAGGCTGCAATGACACAATTGGTAACACGATGGTGATGTTGCCCTGATAATTATGTCCGGAACCAAACTAACGCCCCTGTCCCACTTAGGAGATTTTTTAGGCAACTACAGGCGACTAGGCTGACGCCACATGGTCGCCTTGGTGTCGCCTGTATGGTCTCCTCAGTCACCCAAAGAGTCGAACCTTTTATCTGGTCACCACTGGATTTTGAAATGTTCAAAACTTTTGGGCGACAGTGGACGTAGGTTGACTTTGGTAGTTGTAGGTTGCCACCTGTGTGGGCGTAAGTTGTCGCCTGTGTAGGCGTAGGTTGTCGTAGGTGGACGTCCTAATGGGTCGCGGGTTGTCTGTAGCTTGCCGTAGTTTGACATCGACCATGTGGTAGGTTGTTGTAGACATTGTCGTAGGGGGAGGGGTCCAATCGTTGGTTTTTCGGTGACCTTCTACGACCATGTCGCTGGATAAATCGCCTAAGTGGGACAGGCCCATTACTTTCTAGACACTCACTACCCACTGTGTAAAAAAGTTGTCCCGAACATCTCTAAACTTTTCTGCCTCTCATCTTATAGCTCTTCCTTTATACAATGGTGGATGCGGCCCAGAGCATCACACAAACCAACCTCCCCTCCATTGACTCCATCTACACCTCACGCTGCCTCGGCAAGGCCAGCAGTATAATCAAGGACCAGTCGCACCCTGGCCACTCCCTCTTCTCCCCTCTCCCAACAAGCAAGGGGTACAGAAGTGTGAAAACACACACCTCCAGGGACAGTTTCTTCCCAGCTGTTATCAGGCAATTGAACCATCCTACCACAACCAGAGAGCAGTGCTGAACTACTATCTACCTCATTGGGTGACCCTCGGACTATCCTTGATCGGACTTTGCTGGCTTTATCTTGGACTAAATGCAAGGTTGCACTAAGATTGCAGTGAGTAAAGAAGTTGGGAGGTCATGTTGCAGTTGTATAAGACATTGGTGAGACCGCATTTAGAATATTGTGTTCAGTTCTGGGCACCATGTTACAGGAAATATATTGTCAAGCTTGGAAGGGTTCAGAAAAGATTTACGAGAATGTTGCCAGGACAAGAGGGTATTTGGAATGTGGGAGGGATCCGGAGCACCCGGAGGAAACTCACCCAGGTCACGGGGAGAAGGTACAAACTCCATACCTGTAGTCGGGATCGAACCCGGGTCTCTGGCGCTACAAGTGGAGTTTGGCACTATGTCACCGTGTCGCCCTTTGCCCCTCTCACCTTAAATCTACACCCTTATGCCCCTGTCCCACTTAGGAAACCTGAACGGAAACCTCTGGAGACTTTGCGCCCCACCCAAGGTTTCCGTGTGGTTCCCGGAGGTTGCAGGTGGTTGCCGGAGGTTGCAGGTAGTGGAAGCAGGTAGGGAGACTGACAAAAACCTCCGGGAACCTCAGGGAACCGCACAGAAACCTTGGGTGGGGTTCAAAGTCTCCAGAGGTTTCCTATCAGGTTTCCTAAGTGGGACAGGGGTATAATAGAACACAGAACAGCACAGGAACAGGCCCTTTGGCCCCCAATGCCTGTGCTGTACATAATTTGAAGATAAACTAACCATCCTGAGTAATTGCTGAGATATTTGTGGGTGTCATCAACATACAGTCTCGCGATTCAATGACAAGAGTGGTTAATAACTGTGAGAGAGCGGACATTCAGATGCGAGTTTACAGACATTTGTCTGGACCCAAAGTTACTTTTCAAATCTACCACCCAGGAAGCGTGGTGGAGTACAGGCCCACACTCAGCATCAAACAGTGTCGAAGTGAAAATGATTGAGAGCTTCCAGCATGTGATGGTGTCAGAGAAGAACGCATGTTCCCGATGTTGGGGGAGTCAAGAACCAGGGCCCACAGTTTAAGAATAAGGGGTTGACCATTTGGAATGGAGATGAGGAAACACTTTTTCACCCAGGGTGTTGTGAATCTGTGGAATTCTCTGCCTCAGAAGGCAGTGGAGGCCAGTTCACTGGATGGTTTCAAGAGAGAGATAAATAGAGCTCTAAATAGCGGAGTCAGTGGATATGGGGTGAAGGCAGGAACGGGGTACTGATTGTGGAGGATCAGCCATGATCACAGTGAAGGGCTGAATGGCCTCCTCCTGCACCTGTTGTCTATTGTTCATTGTCTATTGTCTATTGTCTACTCCCTTCAATGTCAACAAAACAAAAGAGCTAGTTATTGACTTCAGGGAGTGTCCAAGGTACGTCACGGTGGCGCAGCGGTAGAGTTGCTGCCTCACAGCGCCGGAGACACGGGTTCCATCCTGACCTCCGGTGCTGTGTGTGTGTGTGTGTGTGTGTGTGTGTGTGTGTGTGTGGGTGTGTGTGTGTGTGTGGAGTTTGCACGTTCTCCCTGTGACCACGTGGGTTTCCTCCGGTTGCTCCTGGTTTCCTCCCACATCTCACAAAGACGTGCGGGTTCACGGTGGCGCAGCGGTAGAGTTGCTGCCTCACAGCGCCAGAGACCCGGGTTCGATCCCGACTACGGGCGCTGTCTGTACGGAGCTTGCACGTTCTCCATGATCACAGTGAATGGCAGTGCTGGCTAGAAGGGCCGAATGGCCTACTCCTGCACCTATTGTTTATTGTCTGGTCTATTGACCCACGTGGGTTTTTTCCGAGGTCTTCGGTTCCCTCCCACACTCCAAAGAGAGGTACAGGTTCGTAGGTTAATTGGCTTGGTGTCAATGTAAAATTGTACCGTGTGTGTATCGGATAGTGTTAGTGTGTGGGGATCGCTGGTCGGTGCGGGCCCGGTGGGCCGAATGGCCTGTTTCATAGAAACATAGAAACATAGAAATTAGGTGCAGGAGTAGGCCATTCGGCCCTTTGAGCCTGCACCGCCATTCAATATGATCATGGCTGATCATCCAACTCAGTATCCGGTACCTGCCTTCTCTCCATACCCCCTGATCCCCTTAGCCACAAGGGCCACATCTAACTCCCTCTTAAATATAGCCAATGAACTGGCCTCAACTACCCTCTGTGGCAGAGAGTTCCAGAGATTCACCACTCTCTGCGTGAAAAAAGTTCTTCTCATCTCGGTTTTAAAGGATTTCCCCTTTATCCTTAAGCTGTGACCCCTTGTCCTGGACTTCCCCAACATTGGGAACAATCTTCCTGCATCTAGCCTGTCCAACCCCTTAAGAATTTTGTAAGTTTCTATAAGATCCCCTCTTAATCTCCTAAATTCTAGAGAGTATAAACCAAGTCTATCCAGTCTTTCTTCATAAGACAGTCCTGACATCCCAGGAATCAGTCTGGTGAACCTTCTCTGCACTCCCTCTATGGCAATAATGTCCTTCCTCAGATTTGGAGACCATAACTGTACGCAATACTCCAGGTGTGGTCTCAACAAGACCCTGTACAACTGCAGTAGAACCTCCCTGCTCCTATACTCAAATCCTTTTGCAATGAATTCCGCGTTTCCGCGCTGATTGATAGATAGATAGATAGATAGCCTTTTACTGGTTCTCTAAACTAAACTAAACAGGGTGGCGTACATGCCCCAGCCAGCATCAATAGTGTTGAAGTGGAGATGGTTGAGAGCTTCAAGTTCCTTGGAGTTAATATTACCTGTTGGACTTTAGACTTCAGTGTGAGTCAGACTTCAATTGCCCCTTAGTGTGGAGGGAGAGGATGGGAAAGTGGGATAACACAGAACTAGCGTGAATGGGCGATCGATGGCCGGCGTGGACTCGATGGGCCGAAGGGCCCATTTCCATCCTGTATATCCAAACAAAACGAAACTAAAGCTGTCTCTCGGGACGTTTGATATTCATGTTGTATGTGTTGTCTCCCACTGTTTGTTCCACATCAGGGGGTGTTAATAGCTGCTCTGCTGTGAAAGTGCCGTGGTATTTATTTACGGGATAATGTTCTGGTTAATTAGATGCAGCCTCTATTGTTTCACACGAGCCCATTAGTCAGGATGCAAATATTACTCAAGTGGCTCTGTTGCGATTGAACAGAAAGTTACAGGTTGCTTAATGGATCAAAGCTAATGGCATGTTGGCTTTCACAACCAGAGGATTTGAACATAGGAGCAAACAGGTCCTTCGGCAGGTAGACAAAAATGCTGGAGAAACTCAACGGGTGAGGCAACATCTATGGAGTGAAGGAAATAGGCAGCGTTTCGGGTCAAAACCATTCTTCAGTCCTTCTGCAGTTGTACAGAGCCCTGGTGAGACCACACCTGGAGTATTGTGCACAGTTTTGGTCCCCTAATTTGAGGAAGGACATCCTTGCTATTGAGGGAGTGCAGCGTTAATCCCTGGGATGGCGGGACTGTCATATGAGGAAAGATTGGAAAGGCTGGGCTTGTATTCACTGGAATTTAGAAAGATGAGAAGTGATCTTATAGAAATGTATAAAATTATAAAAGGACTGGACAAGCCAGATGCATGAAAAATGTTCCCAATGATGGGGGAGTCCAGAACCAGGGGCCACAGTCTCAGAATAAAGGGGAGGCCATTTAAAACTGAGATGAGAAAAACCTTTTTCACCCAGAGAGTTGTGAATTTGTGGAATTCTCTGCCACAGAGGGCAGTGGAGGCCAATTCACTGGATGAATTTAAAAGAGAGCTGGATAGAGCTCTGGGGGCTAGAGGAATCAAGGGATATGGGGAGAAGGCAGGCACGGGTTACTGATTGTGGATGATCAGCCATGATCACAATGAATGACAGTGCTGGCTCGAAGGGCCGATTGGCCTACTCCTGTACCTGTTTTCTATGTTTCTAAAACATCCTCTGCCCCCTCCTCGCTAAATCACCCTGTGGCTGAATCTCACAGAGAAAGCTCTTTGCCAGCCTTGAACCCATTGCAGCATCAAGGAACACAGAATGCTGGAGTAACTCAGCGGGTGAGGCAACATTGCTGGAGGAAGGTAGACACCGAGTGTTGGAGCATCTCAGCAAGTCAGGTAGCATCCCTGGCGGACATGGGTCTGAAGATCACAGAGGATCTGACATGATCAACACACACTGCCTCACTGGTGAGAAAGGCAAGGCAGCGCCTTTACCACCTCAGGCAACTGAGGAAGTTCAGAGTCTCTCCGAAGATCCTTCAATCCTTCTACTTAGATTCAGATTCTGATTCAGATTCACATGTATTGCACCAATTAAGGTCCAGTGCTATTTGAGTTACCATGCAGTCACACAATTAAAATAACACAACAGAATTAAAAAGAAGGATAGGACCTAACACAAACATCCACCACAGTGAACACTGTGATGGTGAGCAATACATTTCAGTCAGTCTTCCTCCTTTGTTCACCCGTGTTTGGGGCCTTAGGTGAGTGGGTCAGAGGCGGAAGGGGGGGGGGGGGGGGGGGGGGGACTGAGGATAGAGCACGATGATTGGAGGAGGGAGACGTCTTGGTGGAGCAAAGATCATGGAGCGAAGCTAGAATTGCATGCCCAGGTCATAGGTCACCAGCGAAAAACACTCTTGGCAGCCCTGGACACAGACCTGCGTCTCATCCGCAGCCAGGATCCATCCCGGCTCTCCGGCACCGCAATCGCTGCCGAACCGCCACTGGATCATCACCGCCCTACCCCCCCCCCCCCCCCCACACCGGGGGGGTGGCCAGAGACATTGGGAGTGAGACGGGCGCGATGCCCCCAGACCCACAGCCAGCGCAGAGAAGCAGCGCTAAATCCAGCTCAACTCTGCCTGTCCCGCCAGGTTAACCTACAGCCCTGGGTCATCGTTCCCGTCAGTCCAGGCAGGGCTGTAGGTTAACCCTGCGAGACAGGCAGAGTTGAGCTGGATTTAGCGCCTCACGTGTGCCGTGGCCGTCTGTCATGTTTTGACAGCGATTTCGTTACTTTTTTTGCGTATTTTTAATTCATGGGTCTAGCTTTTTGTGTCTACCTCTGGATTGTAAGCTGCTATGTTTCTATGTTTCTATATAGCCCTCACTCAGATGACGTAAAGAAAGGCTTGAGAGTAAAGTTGAGTTTTAAGTCTCGACTTGAAGGAGTCGATGGAGGGGGCAGTTCTGATGGGAAAGGGGATGCTGTTCCACAGTCTAGGAGCTGCAACCGCAAAGGCACGGTCTTCCCTGAGCTTATGCCTAGTGCGGGACTTGCTGAAGCTCCATCCGAACCCCAAGTCAGCCGATCTGAGGGACCTGGGATGGACTCAATGGGCTGAATAGCGGAGTAGACTCAATGGGCTGAAAGGCCTAATTCTGCTCTTATGTTTTATGAACATGAAGTTATGAATCTTTTTGGGAATTTGTGATGGCATTCCCATCTCACAATTGTGGCGACACTTCAGGGTTCAGATGGAGCTTCAGCAAGTCCCGGGTAGATTTGGACCTAAAATGTAGCCACTTCTTTCAGCTATAAATATTGCACCACAAAAAAAAAGTCGATTGATTGAATTATTCTAGTTCATTAACTGTGGCTTTGATTCAGCCACCAAGGAATTAGTAAAATCATGTGTTATTAGCGAATCTTAAAATTACCAGTGTCAGAATTATACTTTTTAATCTCAGTAATGGATATGTTAATGTTGTGCATGAAATTCCGGCGACTGCCATAATGAATAGAATATTAATAAACCAGATTAAAGAAATTAATTTAGGTTCATTTGTGAATGTCACATAACTCAGTTCCAACCTAAGTTGTTTTCAGATTTGCAAAGCACTAGTTTTGGTGAAACCCTTTCACCTTAATGCCTGACCAGCATGCAAAACACTCTTTTGAACATAGAACAGTACAGCACAGGAACAGGCCCTTCGGCCCACAATGTCTGTGCCGAACATGATGCCAAATTATACTAATTAGTTTAGTTTAGTTTAGAGATACAGCGTGGAAACAGGCCCACCGAGTCCGCACCCACCAGCGATCCCCATACACTAACACTATCCTACACACACTAGGTATAATTTACACTTATACCAAGCCAATTCACTTACAAACCAAAGATCCTATTGAGGAGCAAGATAGACCACTCCTGCTAAATGCAATGGGCTGACGTGTAGTACGCAACGGAACGGAACGGAACGTGGGCCTTGTTTTCATCCATTTCCATAACCGAACCCGATCCCGGCGCGACTCGCAGTGTAATCGACGTTGCGGGGGAACAGTTTGTGTTAATAAATTTAAAAAATTCTGAAAATGAGAATATTTTCACCAAATAACTTTTGTTTTTACGAGGATGTTTCCGTAACCGGCTTCCGTCTCCGCACTATTATCTTATGGGATCTTTGGTGCGGAGACGGAAGCTGGTTACGGAAATGGGGCCTTAAATTACCCATGGATCTGGCCATGACTGTACTACGTCTTTTTCGTTGAGTGATCTATCTTGCTCGCTATAGGATCTTTGCTACAAACCTGCACGTCTTTGGAGTGTGGGAGGAAACCGGAGATCTCGGAGAAACCACGCACGGGGAGAACGTACAAACTCCGTACAGACAGCACCTGTAGTCGGGATCGAAACTGGGTCTTCGGTGCTGCGAGCGCTGTAAGGCAGCAACTCTACCGCTGCACCACTGTGCTGCACCAAATACTTTCTGTTTGCATGTGATCCATATCCCTCCATTCCCTGCCTATCCAAAAGCCTTGTAAATGCCACTATCGTATCTGCCTCCACCACCACCCCTGGCAGCACGTTCCAGGCACCTGCCACCCTCTGTGTAAAAAACTTGCCCTGCGCATCTCCTGAAGAACTTTACCCTCTCACCTTAAAGCTGGGGTAACAATGATCTACTCTACATTTCTTTCTGCTCTGTGTCTCCCTCTCGCCTGACTCTCAGTCTGAAGCAGGGTCTCGACCCGAAACGTCACCCATTCCTTCTCTCCTGAGATGCTGCCTGATCCGCTGAGTTACTCCAGAACTTTGTGTCTATCTTCCGTGTAAACCTGCATCTGCAGTTCCTTCCTACACATTTCCTCAGCACTAACATTCCACATTGTAGAACATAGATCAGTATAGCTCAAGGAACAGGCCCTTCGGCCCACAATGGCCATGCCACACATCAGGTCAAGATAAACAAACTAGTTTAGTTTATTGATAGTAGGAAGGATCAAAACATGGTCCGATCTACCCTGTCATCGTCTCTCAATCATGTATTGTCTTTCTGCTGACTGGTTAGCACGCAACAAAAGCTTTTCACTGTACCTCGGTACACGTGACAATAAACTAAACTGAACTGTCCAACATAACCCCAATATGCCGTATTGTCACCTTCCCTTCAGCTAACAATGATCCATTCTACATTTCCTTAAGGGCCTGTCCCTCGAGCATGCGACCTGCATGCGGCAAGCGCGACCAAACCGGAAGCGGGGGCCGCGCGGAGGTCGAGTGTGTGACGTGAAGTTTGAGCCAAGTCTGCAGGAAGTTCGTGCATGACATACGGCGTCAAGACGCTGCGTCCGGCGTTGAGACGCTGCATATGCCAGTAGAGGCGGCTGCGGGCCAGCAGGCCGTTGCCGCGCGGAATTTTTGAACACGGTCAGTTATTCGGAGACCCGTGCGATGTCGGCACCAGCTCCGCACAACTCCATACGGCTCCGGCGATCAAGGTGGGACCGGCCCCGCGTGGCCGTACGGCTCAAGCGACCACGTTTGGTCGCGCTTGCCGCATGGAGTCGCATGCTCGTGGGACAGGCCCTTTATCATCATATGCTTTGATCTGTCCTTTCCACACCTTACCCTTCTGTATCTCTGCGTCTCCCTCTCCCCTGACTCTTAGTCTGAGGAACGATCGCAACCCATTCCTTCTCACCTGAGATGCTGCCTGTCCCGCTGAGTCACTCCAGCATTTTGTGCCTCTCCAGAATAAACGCTGACATGTTGCAGGTAAAAGATATCAAGCAGCGTTCCTCGTTAGCTGGCTGCCGACATGCTTTCCACACCCACGCCACACTTTGCAGCGGGCAATGTGATAATTAACTGTAGCACGTTTACCAGCAGTCTGTGAAAGTGGGGGAGGACACCAACTCCACGCTGCAAGGCAGCGCTAAGCTGTCGACTGAGCCCGACAAGACCGAACCTTCTTCAACATTGTTTAACGGCACTGGGCCTGTACTCGCTGGAGTATGGATGGGGGGGGGACCTCATTGACACTGACTGAATGGTGGAAGGCTTGGATGGAGTAGATGTGGAGACAATGTTTCCACTTGTGGGAGAGTCTAGGACCAGAGGTCATAGCCTCAGAATGAGATGAGGAGGGATTTCTTTAGTCTGAGGGTGGTGAATCTGTAGAATTCATTGCCACAGAAGGCTGTGGGGACCAAGTCAGTGGATGGTTTTAAGGCAGAGATAGACAAATTGTCGATTAGTATAGGTGTCAGATGTTATGGGGAGAAGGCAGGAGAATGGGGTTAGGTGGGTGGGATGGATCAGCCATGATTGAACGCGGAGTAGACTTGATGGGCCGAATGGCCTATTCCTGCTCTTATTACTTATGACCTTATGACCTTCCATCCGGCATCTAATGTTGACTACAACACAGTGGCGCAGTGGGTAAAGGCCCTGCCTCACGGCACTAGAGACCCTGGTTAGATCTGGACCTCGGTTGCTGTCCCTGTGTGTGTGGAGTTTGCACGTTCTCCCTGTGACCGCGTGGGTTTTCTCCGGGCGCTCTGGTTTTCTCCCACATCACAAAGACGTGCGGGCTTGTAGGTTAATTATTCGTCTGTAAATTGTCCCTGGCGTGTGGCGAGTGGATGGGAAAGCTGGATAATGTTGAACGAGTGTGAACGGGTGATCGATGGTCGGCCTGGAGTCTGCGGGCCAAAGGGCCTGTTTACATGCTGTATCTGTAAACTAATCTAAATGTGTATAAACATCATGAAAGGTGGACACAGATGACTGGGGGAGCAGGGGGTGAGGGAGGGGGTGGGGGAGGGGGGGGGAGGGGGGAGGGGGGTGGCAGACAGATGGTTGAAATAAAGGCCAGAGATAAAAGCAGAACGTGTGAGATTGGGGGTGGGTGGAAGGGGGCACAGGGAAGTGAGGAATACGTGAGGAGTCCAGGAGAGCCCAGGGGAGGTAAGGTGGAGGGGAGAAAGGTGTGGGTATGGTCCAGCTGGGCCACAGGGGAGGTCTAATCTGGGAGGAATCGATGGGATTGTGGGGAAAATAAAACAGGGTTTGGTTATGGTTGGTGTAAGTAGTCGACACAGATACAGAGTCGCTCCAAGAGGCCCAGCGTGTGGACCGGACGCGGCCTGCAGCGGTGGAGCAGCAGCGGAGGACACCACGGCCACGCTTGGCCAGGCCGGCCCTGCAACGTCGCCATGACAACGGGCCTTCATGGTCAGGTCAAGAACCCTGCACTTACAACAACTGGGACTCAAAAATGGCTCCAAACTGGCGACTCTGTACACTGTCTCGGTGTTCTGCTGCTACACACTTGTGCTGTGTGATGCTTATCTAAGGTGTATCTAAGTGCTTATGTGTTGTGATACTTGTACTGAACTGTGTACTAAATTGAATTTCACTGTTAAGTAAGTACTCTACTACTGAAGAAGGGTCTTGACCCGAAACGTCATCCACTCCTTCTCTCCAGAGATGCTGCCTGTCCCTCTGAGTTACTCCAGTATTTTGTGTCTGTCTTCGGTGTAAACCGGCATCTGCAGTTCCTTCCTACAACCTGCCCCACAATGTCAGCAAGGCAAAGGAGTGTGTTATCTACTTCAGGAAGTGTGGTGGGCTCCAAATTTATTTGTGGTGGCTTCACATTTCACTTCTCTTCTGCCCTTGTCTCACCTCTCTTTAGGTTTCACTTACCAGGCTTTGTCCCAACCTCACCTCTCTTTAGGGTTTCCAACTTCCTGACTCCCAAATAAGGGACAAAAGGTCAAAATTACGGGACAAATTCCTGACGGCAATTCATTGACCGACTGGGCTGTGGCTGGGTGAATGATGAGTTGTCCCGGGTGCTGGACTGCACACAAAGCCCAGCCGGCGGGCCAGCTGAGGAGTTTTGGCCCGGGCCGCGCGATGTCGCGCGCAAAGTCCGGCGTCCCATCCAATTCATCAACCGATGATCGGCCATGAGAAGGAGGGATGGTGGTGTCGTCGGTAAGCGAAGGTCCGAAGGTCGGACAGCTGGCCGGGCTGCCGACCGACGGGGCCACGGGCGAGGCGCTGCTGCTGCTGCTGCTGCACTCCACGGGCTGCACTACGTCGGGACGGGTGAGGCGGGGCCGGACGCTGCGCTCCGACCCGACAGTCCCCTCGACCCGAGTAGTAGCGGTCAAATACGGGACAAGGGCGGTCCCGTACGGGACAAACCAATTTAGCCCAATATACGGGATGTCCCGGCTAATACAGGACAGTTGGCAGCCCTAAATCTCTTCCAGCTATCAGATGGACATGGTGGGTCAAAGGGTCTGTTTCTATGCTGAGCTTCTCAAAATCTATGCCAACATCTATAAATTCAGACAGTGTGCCTGAGAACTATAATTGCAAATACTATATACCCTTGTTCCAAATGAAAGAGCGGGGATGAGCCCATTAACTACAGATCCTAGCAGTGGGGTAGTTCAAGAAACAATAATTTGATAGAGAATTAACTGCCACGGTTTTTCATATTTTCATATGACACAGGAGAGCTGTAGATCCATGCCAATTCTCAGAGCAATCACATCAATCACGTTCCGTACACTATTTTTTACCTGTAATGTATTTTTCGTTGCACAGTGGCATAGCTTTTAGTTTAGTTTAGATTAGAGATACAGCGTGGAAACAGGTCCTTCGGCCCACTGAGTCTGCACCGGCCAGCGATCCCTGCACACTAACACTAACCTATACACTCTAGGGACAATTTTACACTTATACCAGGCCAATTAACCAACAAACCTGCACGTCTTTGGAGTGTGGGAGGAAACCGAAGATCTCAGGGAAACCCTCGCAGGTCACAGGGAGAAGGTACAAACTCCATACAGGCAGCACCCGAAGTCATGCTCGAATCCGGGTCTCCGGCGATGCAAGTGCTGGAAGGCAGCAATTCTATCGCAGCGCCACCGTGCCGCCCAAATGCTTAGTTTAGTTTAGAGGTACAGCGTGAAAACAGGCCCTTCGGCCCGCCGAGTCCGCACCGACCAGCGATCAACTGCACACCAGCTCTATCCTACACGCTAGCAGAATTGATGCCTCCACAGTGCCACAGACCCGGGTTCAATCCTGACCTCGGATGCTGTCTGTGTAGAGTCTGTGCGTACTCCCTGTGACCGCGTGGGTTTCCTCCGGGTGCTCCGGCTTCTTCCCACATCCCGTGGATGCGCAGAAGATTGGCAAAAAAAGCTGGAGAAACTCAGCGGGACAGGCAGCATCTCTGGGGAAAAGGAATGGGTGATGTTTTGGGTGGCGACCCTTCGTCAGACTGAGAGTCGGGGGAGAGAGAAACGAGAGCTATAGACGGCGATGTAGAGAGATGTAGAACAAATGAATGAAAGATATGCAAAAAACCCACAATGATAAATGAAGCAGGCCATTGTTAGCTACAGTATGGGATAGGTGAAAATGAGTTACAAACAATGAGACTCAACAAGACAACTTTGAAGCTGGTACACCGACTTGTGCGGGGGAGGGGTGGAGAGAAAGGGTTACTTGAAGTTAGTGAAGTCAATGTTCAAACCACTGGGGTGTAAGCTGCCCAAATGAAATATGAGGTGCTGACCCTCCAATTTACACTGGGCCTCACTCTGACAATGGAGGAGGCCCTGGACAGAAAGGTTGGTTTGGGAATGAAAGGGGGAATGAAAGTGTTTGTCAACCGGGAGATCAGGTAGATCTAGGCGGACTGAACGTAGGTGTTCAGCGAAACGATCGCTCAGTCTACATTTGGTCCACAGGTTCTGTGAGTCACGGTGAATACTGAATGCTCTGCTGAAGTTTAAATTATGCAAAGATATCCTTTCCTGTTTCAAGTGTGTTACACAATATCAGGCTGACAGGGAAATTAAATGCCATGATATACAGATATTCCTGCAATCTTTCATCGTTATTAATAGTCCATTGAGATTGCCTCCATCAAGAGTAACCTTGATCTTTTAAGCTGCGAAGAGCGGGCGGCACGGTGGCGCAGCGGTAGAGTTGCTGCCGCTCAGGACTAGAGACCCGGCTTTGATCCTGACCAGGGGTGCTGCCTGTATGGAGTTTGACATTCTCCCCGTGACCGCATGAGCATTGTCTGGGTGTCATAGAGTCATAGAGTGATACAGTGTAGAAACAGGCCCTTCGGCCCAACTTGCCCACACCGACCAACATGTCCCAGCTACACTAGTCCCACCTGCCCACGTTGGGTCCATATCCCTCCAAACCTGTTTTATCCATGTACCTGTTTAACTTAAACGATGGGATAGTCCCAGCCTCAACTACTGTATGGAGTTTATTTATTCATGTGTGTATATATTTATATTATGGTATATGGACACACTGATCTGTTTTGTAGTAAATGCCTACTATGTTCTGTGTGCTGAAGCAAAGCAAGAATTTCATTGTCCTATACAGGGACACATGACAATAAACTCACTTGAACTAGAATAGGGCGACAGATAGCACAATGGGCTAAGAGTTCGGCTGGCGACCGGAAGGTAGCCGGTTCAAATCCCGCTTGGAGTGCATACTGTCGTTGTGTCCTTGGGCAAGACACTTCACCCACCTTTGCCTGTAAGGGAATGGCGGCAGGCGCGGGCACACCGCGACGCCCTGTGTCTCCCTTTCAAGGGAGATGCTAAAAATGCATTTCGTTGTCTCTGTACTGTACACTGACAATGACAATAAATTGAATCATTTCATTTCATTTCAACTTGAACCTCCTCTGGCCTCTTGTTCCAGACACCCACCACCCTTTGTGTGAAAAAGTTGCCCCTCAGATTCCAATTAAATATTTTCCCCTTCACCTTAAACCTATGTCCTCTGGTCCTCGATTCACCTACTCTGAGCAAGAGACTCTGTGCATCGACCCCATCTACTCCTCTCGTGATTTTATAAATGAGTGCTCCGGTTTCCTCCCACATGTGAAAGAGGTGCAGGCTTGTAGGTTAATTGGCTTGGGTGAGATTGTATTTGTCCATGGTGTGTAGGATAGTGCTAGTGTACGGGGTGATCGCTGGTCAGCACAGACTCGGTGGGCTGAAGGGCCCGTTGCCGCGCTGTATCTCCACAGTTTAAAGAGCGCAGAGAAGATTTACGAGGATGTTGCCAGGACTCGAGGGCCTGAGCTATAGGGGGAGGTTGGGCAGGCTAGGACTCTAATTCCATGGAGCGCAGGAGGATGAGGGATGATCATATAGAGGTGTACAAAATAATGAGGGGAATAGATAAGGTGAAAGCAGTCTTTTAATCAGAAAAAAAAGGAATCAAGGAAAAGAGGACATAGGTTTAAGGTGAGGAGGGAAAGATTTAATAGGTACCTGAGGGACAACTTTTTCACACAGAGCTCAACCATGCTATCATCAACTGGAAAACAGTCCTGACCTACTACCTGCTTCACTGGAGACGCTCGGACTATCTTTAATCGGGCTTTACTGGCCTTTATCTTGTACTTAACATTATCTCCTTTATCCTGTATCTGTACTCTGGGGACGGCTCAATCATAGGTTTTGCACTGACTGGATAGCAGGCAACAAAAAAAAATTTCATTCTACCTCGGTAAACTAATTTGCACTCTGGCAATGGAGGAGGCTTAGGACAGAAAGGTTAGCGTGGGAGTTAAAATGGTTGGTTAACTGGGTTAGGCATGGGTCAAATGTGAGCTCATGAGATTTGTTCAGACGGAGCATTGTGGTTGGGCCAAAGGGCTTGTTTCCATGCTGTACGACTCAATGTCTCTAACGGACCATTTAGGAACATAGAAAATAGGTGCAGGAGGAGGCCATTCGGCCCTTCGAACCAGCACCGCCATTCATTGTGATTATGGCTGATCGTCCCCAATCAATAACCCATTCCTGCCTTTTTCCCATATCCCTTGATTCCATTAGCCCCTAGAGCTCTATCTAACTCTCTCTTAAATCCATCCAGTGATCTGGCCTCCACTGCCCTCTGTGGCAGGGAATTCCACAAATTCACAACTCTCTGGGTGAAAACGTTTTTTCTCATCTCTGTCTTAAATGGCCTCCCCTTTATTCTAAGACTGTGGTCCCTGGTTCTGGACTCCCCCAACATTGGGAACATTTTTCCTGCATCTAGCCTGTTCAGTCCTTTTATAATTTTATATGTTTCTATAAGATATCCCCTCATCCTTCTAAACTCCAGTGAATACAAGCCTGGTCTTTTCAATCTTTCCTCATATGACAGTCCCGCCATCCCAGGGATCAATCTCGTGAACCTACGCTGCACTGTCTCAATCACAAGGATGTCCTTCCTCAAATTAGGTGACCAAAACTGAACACAATACTCTAGATGTGGTTTCACCAGAGCCCTATACAACTACAGAAGAACCTCTCTACTCCTATACTGAAATCCTCTTGTTATGAAGGCCAACATTCCATTAGCTTTCTTCACTGCCTGCTGCACCTGCACACCAACTTTCAGTGACCGATGTACAAGAACACCCAGGTCTCGTTGCACCTCCCCTTTACCTAATCTAACTCCATTCAGATAATAATCTGCCCCCTTGTTTTTGCCACCAAAGTGGATAACCTCACATTTATCTATATTATACTGCATCTGCCACTCATCTGCCCACTCACTCAACCTGTGCAGGTCACCCTGCAACCTCCTAACATCCTCTTCACAGTTCACACTGCCCCCAGGCTTTGTGTCATCCGCAAACTTGCTGGTTTTGCTCCTAATTCCCTCTTCCAAATCATTAATATATATGGTAAACAGTTGCGGCCCCAACACCGAGCCTAGCGGCACTCCACTCGCCACTGCCTGTAATTCTGAAAAGGACCTGTTAAAAGCAGAAGGAGTCAGAAGATCATATGAGTAGAATTGGGCCATTCGGCCCATCAAGTCTACTCTGGAATGAAAAGCAATTGGCAAGTCGAGTAACGGAAATCTTAAGGCTTTTTACGCTTCCATTAAAAGCAAGAAGATAGCAAAGTTGAAGGTAGGGGGTATTTATGCTAGGAGTCAGAGGATGTAGGCTAGATATTAAAGGGCCCTTCCCAATTGGTGATTTTTTCTGCGACTGCCAGCGTCATTGACTGACATATCTGGGTCGCCGAAAGATTTTAAACATTTCAAAATCCAGCGGCGACAAAAAAAAATTGTTGCGACACTCGAGGAGACACCACGCGTTAATACGTCGTCACGCTGTGACTTTTCCGGTGACCTGATACATCAGTCAATGATGCCGACAGTCGCAGAAAGAAATCGGCAACAGGACCTTAAATGATTACTTTGCACTTGTATTCATTATGGAGATGGACAAGGGGAAAAGTGAGATCAGTACGGCTTTGATCAGCTTGCCACTCACTTTTGCCACACATAAACATTTGTCGGCACTGGGCCTGTACTCGCTGGAGTTTAGAAGAATGAGGGGGGCACCTCATTGAATCTCATCGAATCGTGAAAGACTTGGATAGAGTTGATGTGGAGAGGATGTTTCCACTAGTGGGAGAGTCTTGGACCAGAGGCCGTAGCCTCAGAATTAAAGGACGTTCCGTTAGGAAGGGGACGAGGAGGAATTTCTTTAGTTAGAGCATGGTGAATCTGTGAAATTCTTTCTCACAGAAGGCTGTGGAGGCAAAGCCAATGGATGTTTACAAGACAGAGATAGATAAATTCTTGATTAGTGCGGGTGTCAGGGGTTATGGGGAGAAGGCAGGAGAATGGGGTTAGGAGGGAGAGATAGATCAGCCACGATTGAATGGTGGAGCTGACTTATAACCATATAACCATATAACAATTACAGCATCGAAACAGGCCATCTCGACCCTTCTAGTCAGTGCTGAACACGTATTCTCCCCTAGTCCCATATACCTGCGCTCAGACCATAACTCTCCATTCCTTTCCCGTCCATATAACTATCCAATTTATTTTTAAATGATAAAAACGAACCTGCCTCCACCACCTTCACTGGAAGCTCATTCCACACAGCCACCACTCTCTGAGTAAAGAAGTTCCCCCTCATGTTACCCCTAAATTTCTGTCCCTTAATTCTCAAGTCGTGTCCTCTTGTTTGAATCTTCCCTACTCTCAGTGGGAAAAGCTTATCCACGTCAACTCTGTCTATCCCTCTCATCATTTTAAAGACCTCTATCAATCCCCCCCTTAACCTTCTGCGCTCCAAAGAATAAAGCCCTAACTTGTTCAACCTTTCTCTGTAACTTAGTTGCTGAAACCCAGGCAACATTCTAGTAAATCTCCTCTGTACTCTCTCTATTTTGTTGACATGACTTGATGGGCAGAATGCCCTAATTCTTCTCCTATCACTTATGACCTTATGAGATCAAGGAGGTGGTATTGAAGAGCATTAGGTGGATCGGTCCCCAGAGCCTGATTGGATCTATTATAGGTTATTGAAAGGCAAGAGTGGAGATTAATGGTTATTCTTGCATCAGGTTGCAAAGGTGAGAAAGATCAATGCAGACCGATTGATACCAGTTGGCCAGTGGGCGTTGCCTCCATGGGCTTTTAGACAATAGACAATAGGTGCAGTAGTAGGCCATTTGGCCCTTCGAGCCAGCACCGCCATTCAATGTGATCATGGCTGATCATCCACAATCAGTACCCCGTTCCAGCCTTCTCCCCATATCCCCCGACTCAACTATCATTAAGAGCCCTATCTAGCTTTCTCTTGAAAGTATCCAGAGAACCTGCCTCCACTGCCCTCTGAGGCAGAAAATTCCACAGACTCACCACTATCTGTGAGAAAAGTTTTTCCTCATCTCCGTTCTAAATGGCTTACTCCTTATTCTTAAACTGTGGCCCCTGGTTCTCGACTCCCCCAACATCAGGAACATGTTTCCTGCCTCTAGCGTGTGCCAAGCCCTTAACAATCTTATATGTTTCAATGAGATCTCCTCTCATCCTTCTAAACTCCAGAGTGTATAAGCCCAGCTGCTCCATTCTCTCAGCACATGACAGTCCCGCCATCCCTGGAATTAGCCTTGTGAACCTACGCTGCACTCCCTCAATAGCAAGAATGTCCTTCTGCAAATTAGGGGACCAAAACTGCACACAATACTCCAGGTGTGGTCTCACTAGGGCTCTGTATAACTGCAGAAGGACCTCTTTGTTCCTATATTCGATTCCTCTTGTTATAAAGGCCAACATGCCATTCGCTTTCATCACTGCCTGCTGTACCTGCATGCTTTTGATAAAGTCCCACATGGGAGGCTGATGCAGAAGATGTGAGCACACAAAGTGCTGGAGCAATTCAACAGGTCAGGCCGCAGCATCCATGGAGGCATAGAACAGGCCACATTTTGGGCATCTGCAGTTCCTCGTGTGCCCAGCGGTTCCTCGGCCATAATACTGAAATAGAATTTTAAACAGTTTGATCTCATAGAAATGTACAAAATTGTGAGAGGGCCTGAGTTATGGGGAGAGGCTGAGCAGGCTGGTGATGATTTATTCCTTTGAACGCAGGAGTATGAGGGGTGATCTTACGATACGATATGATAGAACTTTATTTTTCCCAGGTGGGAAATTGATCTGCCAACAGTCATAAAACACAAAATACATGAAAAATGAAATGAAAGTGATGTGGAAAGGCTTAGGGATGAGCAAAGACTGCGGAGTCAGTCTAACCCACGACAGAAGGGGGGGGGAGTTGTACAGTGTGATAGCCACAGGGAAGAAGGATCTCCTGTGGCGTTCTGTGCTGCATCTTGGTGGAACCAGTCTGTTGCTGAAGGTGCTCCTCAGGTTGACCAGTGTGTCATGGAGGGGGTGAGCTGTATTGTCCAGGATGCTCCACAGTTTGAGGAGCATCCACCCCTCCAAGACCAACCTCCCTTGAATCCAACTCCGCCCCCAGGATGGAGCCGGCCTTCCTGATGTGTTTGTTGATCCTGTTGGCGTCCGCAGCATTCGCCCTGAAGCCCCAACACACGGCAGTGAAGAAGATGGCACTGGTCACCACCGGTTGGAAGAACATCTACAGCATCTTACTGCAGATGTTGAAGGAGCGGAGCCTTCTCAAACAGTACAGCCGGCTCTGTCCCTTCTTGTACAAGACCTCGGCGTTCCTGGACCAGTCCAGTTTACTGTCCAGGTACACTCCAAGGTATTTGTACTCCCTGGTAAACTGCACATCCATACCATTGATGGAGACAGGAGACAGGGATGTTCCTTTCCTCCTAAAGAACACCACCAACTCCTTAGTCTTGTTGGTGTTGAGCTGCAGGTGATTCAGCCCACACCACTCAACAAAGTTGTTGACTACGCCTCTGTATTCAGCTCCCCTCTCCTCACTGATGCAGCCCACAGTTGCAGAGTCATCTGTAAACTTCTGCAGATGGCAGGAGACAGAGTAATATCTGAAGTCGGAGGTGTAGATGGTGAACAGGAAGGGAGAGAGGACCCGTCCTCTGTGGGGCCCCTGTGTTGCTCACCACCATGTCCAACACACAGTTCTGTAGCCTGACATATTGTGGTCGTCCAGTCAGGTGATCCAGGAACCAATGGAGCATCCACCCACATCTTCATCAGTTTGCTCCCTAGCAGTGCAGGCCGGATGGTGGTAAAAGCGCTCCGTACAGATGGTAAAAACATATTGAATTGTCCTTAGTGTGTGGGATAATGCTAGTATATGAGGTGGTCACTGGTCAGCACGGACCCGATGGGCCGAAGGGCCTAGTTCAACGCTGCATCTCTAAAATCAGGCAACTGATCCATCCTACCACCGCTAGAGAGCAGTTCTGAGCCACTATCTACCTCAATGGAGACCCTTGGAACTGTACACTGTGGACAGCTCGATTGTGATCATGTATTGTCTTTTTGCTGAAGGGCCTGTCGAACTTTTCGGCGAATGCCGGCATTATTGACGGACATATCAGGTCACCGAAAAAATCGGGGCGTGATGCTGCGGTGACGGGCCATGACATGGCGCGATGATGTCATGAGCGCTGTTTTTTCCAAGTGCCGCAACATTTTTGTTGTGTCGCCGCTGGATTTTGAAATGTTCAAAATCTTTTGGCGACACTGATATGACGCCGGCAGTCTCCAAAAAAAATCATCCAGTGGGACAGGCCCTTGACTTGTTAGCGCGCAACAATAGCTTTTCACTGTTCCTCGGTACACGTGACAATAAATTAAACTCATATTCAAATCAAAGTCCAAAGACACAGAAAGAACCAACCTCCCACGCAAAAAGAGGCAATTTTACTTCAGATTTTAAAGTGGTGTCATGGTGGCGCAGCGGTAGAGTTGCTGTCTCACAGCGCCAGAGACCCGCGTTCGATGCCGACTACGGGTGCTGTCCATACGGAGTTTGTACGTTCTCCCCGTGACTTGCGTGGGTTTTCTCCTGGATCTTCGGTTTCCTCCCACACTCCAACGACGTACAGATTTGGGTTGGTATAAATGTTTTTAAAAAGTGCGTGCGGGAAAGTGTTAGCGTGTGAGGAGCGATGATGCCTGTTTCCCCCACTGTATCTTCAATGTATAAACTAAACTGCAACCATTTTTACGCACTTGTCTTTATAATAAACACTGTTCTGACTTAAAATGAACTTGATGGCTATTGAGATGAAAGGGAAGTATATACAAACTCTAATGAGAATGTTCTGATTGGACCTGCATGTTTGCTGGCTGTCTGAACCATACCTCCCGGAGAGTGTGCAGAAATGTAATCTGAAAGGAGGCCTTCAAGTGATGATAGTTTCCATGCCTACTCTAATGACTCATGCATTCTCTCTACCTGTTGAGAGATGCAGATTTATATACTTAAACGCAGCATATTCTATTTTAAGTTACTTTCTTTCTGTATTTCAATTCATGAGCGTCTCTTAATGCAAATGTTTAATGCGGTTAAATTATTCAATCCAAACTCGAGTTTGCATTCTGCAGCTTTCATTAACACAAAGTGGGTTTTGCAATTTTTAGTTTTTGAGATGCAGCACGGAAACAGGTCCTTCGGCCCACCGAGGGCACGTCGACCAGCGATCCCCGCACATTAACACTTTCCTAAACATGCACTAGGGACAATTTACATTTATACCAAGCCAATTAACCTTGCCAACCTGTACGTCCCTGGAGTGTGGGAGGAAACCGAAGATCTCAGAGAAAACCCACGTGGTCACGGGGAGAACGTACAAACTCCGTGCAGACATCACCCGTAGTCGGGATCGAACCCGGGTCTCTGGCGCGGCAAGCGCTGTAAAGCAGCAACTCTACCGCTGCGCCACTGTGCCTGCAATTGGTATTTTAAAAGTGCCGTCTAATGTAATTCTGTCCTAAACCAGGTCTCTTATATTAAATGTGCCTGGTCAATTTACCGTGCCTCTGGGGCTGAGGTTTTAGTTTAGAGATACAGCGTAGAATCAGGCCCTTCGGCCCACTGAGTCCGTGCCAACCATCGATCCCCCGTACACTAGTTCTATCCTACACACTGGAGGCAATTTACAGAGGCTAGTTAACCTACAAACAATACAATGTACAATATTTATTACATGTCATTTGAACCTCAGTGAGGCTCAAACGAAACTCCGTTTCCACAGCCATACAAAGACAATTTCCTACAGACATACACACAATTCAATTTACAGAAACATCAATCACAGTGAATCTCCTCCTCACTGTGATGGAAGACAAAGTCTTTTCTCTCCCCTACTCCATTTTTCTCCCGATGTTGAAGCCCCAGGCAGGCAATGATAAGTCCCACGGCCATTTTAGGCCGCGCCGGGCGATGTACGGCCCCGCTCCAGGGCTAAATGTCACAAGGTTGGAGCCCCCGGCGGGCGTTGGAATGTCCCGCGGCCATTAAGCTGCACTGGGCGATGCACAGCCCCGCTCCGGGTCGTTCCAACCCCGCGACACGGGCTGGAGAAGTTGCGTTGCGGGAGCTCCGGGAAGCGGTCTCCCACCCGGACCCGCGAGCTCCCGATATCCCGACAGTCCACAGAAGCTGCGGCTGCGTTGCTGGAGCCTTCGAGCTCCAGAGTCGGGCCGCAGCAGCGAGCCACCACTGCTCCCCACGCCCCGAGGCCGGCCAGCCCCACGATGGTAAGTCCGCAGCTCCGCAGGCTCCGTGACTGGAACCCCCAGGTCGTTCAGGCTGGAGGCCGCTCCACGGTGGTAGGCCCCAACGACAACAGAGACCCGACAGGGAAAAGGTCACGTCCTCCGTACAGGGAAGAGATTTAAAACTCCCCCCCCCACCCCCCTTCCCCACATATACACAGTTAAAAACACCATTAAAAAAACACGAACAACTACATTTAACTAGACAAAAAATAAAAAAAGATAGACAGGCTGTAGGGGCGGCTGCAACAGATGAGTCGCCCCACTGCCAAAAATTCCACGATACCCAAAAATTCCACAAAACTTGTACGTCTTTGGGATGTGGGAGGAAACCGGAGCACCCAGAGGAAATTCACATGGTCACAGGGAGAACATGCAAACTCTGTGCAGACAGCACCCGGATCTGGTTTAGTTTAGAGATACAGCGTGGAATCAGGCCCCTTCGGCCCACCGTAGTTGTTCGTGTTTTCACGGGTTTCTGGTGCTGTGAGGCAGCAACTCTGCCGCTGCGCCACCGTGTCGTACCCAACACCATTCTCTAATATGCTGGAGAAACTCAGCGGGTGCAGCAGCATCTATGGAGTGAAGGAAATAGGTAACGTTTCGGGCCGAAACCCTGAATGTTGCCTATTTCCTTCGCTCCATAGACGCTGCTGCACCCGCTGAGTTTCTCCAGCATTTTTGTATACCTTCGATTTGTGTACCATCTGCAGTTCCTTCTTAAACACCATTCTCTAAGACTCTTGCCCCTCTTACCACCTTCCATCAACATCCCGCCATGGCCTTTGTCCAACCATCTCGTTGTCCAACGATGTCTGTACTCATTCTCACCTAACAGAGTAACTTCTCTAACTTGCATCCCCTCTCTCTCCGCCCCTCCCCCATCCACGTTGTACCGGCTTCAAAGTCGTCTTGTTGAGTCTCATTGTCAGTAACTCAAATCTCTCGTTTCCCTTTCCCCTGACTCTCAGTGTGGAGGGGTCTTGACCCGTTCCTTCCCTCCAGAGATGCTACCTGAGACCCGCTGAATAACTCCAGCACTTTGTGTCTATCTTCTGTATTGTTGTGTGTTCTTGATTCCATTTATCGTCGAGAAGGAAGCAGAATGATTGGTATCAGAGGACACTTATCCATGGGGTGGGTATAATTGACAAAGAACAGTCGGAACTTATGTCCACAAGGGAGATTGCACGTTAAACTGTAGTCTTCTCATCACAGCTATGAAGCGGTACTTGCATTTCAAACGCATTTTAACCTTTGAAGCAGCTAAACATGCAGCCCTTTGATGCAGTATTTACTTTGGCTTCAGCTGTGTGAGGGTGATGTTGGGTGATTAGATTTTCAACATCAAAATACATGGTTCCCTCAAGAGAGAGGAAATCGGAGATAAAAGGAACTGAGACACTGGCATCTGGAAGCAAACAGCAGGAGAGACTCAGCGGGTCAGGCAGCATCCGTGGTGGCAGAGTGATGGTTAGAAAAGATCGGATATTTCTTTTGGGTCCTGATTCCCCAGAATCGTCATTATTGACTTTAGACTTTAGAGCATGTCGCATGTGATAATAAGGTATCAATCAATGACGTTTAGTTTAGTTTAGTTTAGTGATACAGCGTGGAAACAGCTTTGTCCCACCGAGTCCACGCCGACCAGTGATCCCCGCACACTAATGCCCGTCCCACTTAGGAAACCTGAACGGAAACCCAAGGTTTCAGTGCGGTTCCCAGAGGTTGCAGGTGGTTGCCGGAGGTTGCAGGTAGTGGAAGCAGGTAGGGAGACTGACAAAAACTCTGGGAACCTCCAAGGAACTGCACGGAAACCTTCGGTGGGGCGCAAATTCTCCAGAGGTTTCCGTTCAGGTTTCCTAAGTGGGACAGGGGCATAACACTGTTCTATATTCTTAGTCTTAGGCCCCCTTCATTTATAGCTGAACATGGGTGTCTCCAGGGTTGGAGGACGCCTGTGCGTGACTTTGTTTAACGTGGGGAGACTGGTACACAGACAGCCAAAACATGGTCCTTGACAGATCTGGGTCAGGATCCAGTGACATGGAGTCCAAGACGACCGGAGACCCTTTTCTGCTGCAGCCTTCATCCGCCTTCCCAGCCGTTGTGACGCTCCACTAAGGTCAGCCATCGTCCTCCGCCTGTTCCACCGTTGAGGTCTTGGTTGGATTGCTCTTTGTCAGAGACCTCCCCCTTGACCTTACCACCATGGATGGCCCTACCAGGAGCACAGCTCCAGACGGCATCGCTCTCAGGATCTCAGGACCACACAAGCTTCTCCACCACGACAAGGTGGCAATCCACGGAGAAGGGACTATTTACAATTTATTGAAGCCAATTTTACTTCGGAGTCACGTGAGTGACTACGTGAAGAACCCCGCCAGGACGCATGCGTGTCATATCGCTACACGCATTGCGAAACGTCAGGCGGGGTGGAACGACGTTCCCCCGCGGCGGCAGTTGAAAAGCCGGAACCCGCAGGTAAGATTTACTCTGCGGTCTTTTTTCTGTTTCCTTTACCAACTTACAGGTGGGGAACATGGACAAATGGAAGAAGACGAGGGCTGCGACAAAGCTGGGAGGGAGGACCGCGGAGCAGCGGGCAACCAGCAGCAGCCAGCGGCACCTAGATCACCGATAATGGGATCAGCTGTGCCCGATGTCGCCTCCGCACCAGGCAGATCCACGCGGCCGGGCGATAAGGCTAGACACAAAACAAACAAGGTCGTGGACTCAGAGGAGTCCGACTTTAAACGACCGTGAGCGCTGGAGCCGGATGGAGCGGTGTATGGAGCATTTGCTCCAACGTGACAGGCTCCGGGAGATGGAGTCGGGTCACTGTGGGCTCTATGGCAAACCCACAGCAGTACCTCTTGAAGGGCAGCACAGTGCTTCTACCTCATCAGAGGGGAGCACTGCGGGTCAGTTCTGGGCTGACCTGGAAGAGGGGTCCGCAGAAGAAAAGACAAGTGTGCAGGGGGTGCAGGAACGAGAAAACCTACTGGACATGGTGTCCAACTTTATACAGCCAGACCAGACTGGCCAAAACCTGGAGCAAAAGCTAGCTGCCAGTATAGACTATATGTCTCTCAACCAGTTACAAGAACAGGCTGTATTGGTCACCACATCAAGACACCTGGCACCGGGCAACTGCATTTCCCTGAATGTTCCAACAGTAAACACCTGTATATGGAAACACATTGGAATAGGAGTCAGAAATATGGATGTCAAACTACAAAAAGTATTGAAACTCCTAACAGCAGCGATAACTGCATTTGCCCGCACAGTGGATGACAAGGACACGTCCCAGGACCAACAAGATGCACTGGCACTACTTTGTAATACTCAATATGAGATAAATAACATCAGGAAGAGTGCCATCCACCCCACATTGAATCCAAAATTCGCGGGTCTGTGCAAACCTGGGAACATAAAACCACCGATACTGCTATTTGGAGGCAACCTATCGAAGCAAGTCAAGGAGCTCGATGAGGAAACAAAAACCCTGGGACTAATAAAAGGGACTCCAACAAAAACCCACTACAGCCATAGACAGCACCCCTATGCACCCACCAGTAGAGCAAGACTGACTGGTGAAAGCTCGAAGGCCCGGTACACTAAACATGAGTCTTTTTTAGGCCATGGCCCAGGCCAGCCTTCTTGGAAGATACGCGGACCTCCAATGCAAACCAAACCACAAATCCAGACACCAGCGCATCAACATCAGCGAAGAACTTACAGGAAGAAGTAAACCTGCCACTGGTAACTATGGAGGTAGGTAGGTCTGGTTCCCTACAAAATACAGGGAGCATGGAGGTTGGGGGGAGATTACACTCCTTTTTGAATGCATGGAGCATGTTAACAACTGATATTTACATTTTAAGCAGTATCCAGGGATATACGATAGAATTTATGCACAAGTACAGCCCTCCAGTTCAACATATACCGAACCGAATGTTCGTACTTTCTGGTAAAGAAAAATCGGAGGAACAAGCTGAACTGGAGCGGCTTTACGCAAAAGATGTAATTGAAAAAACCCAACACGAACCACTAGAATTCGTGTCCAATATATTTACCAAAAACAAAAAAGATGGTGGTTGTCACATCATCATAGATCTGACCAAATTGAATACATTTGTACAATATATTCATTTCAAAATGGAAACCTTTGTTACTGCTAAAAAAATAATTTCCAAAGGTTACTTCATGGCCAGCATCGATTTAAAAGATGCTTACTATTCAGTGCCTATACGAGGTGACCACAGATGTTACTTAAAATTCAATTGGATGGGACAGCAACTGGCAGTATAAAGCACTAGCAAATGGGTTATCATCAGCCCCCAGGCTGTTCACAAAAAATCTGAAACCAGCCCTAGCGTTTCTACGGAAATGAAAACACATGGTCATGGCATATCTAGATGACATACTTATTGTGGGCAAAACTTTGGAATTGGCCAAACAAACTGTAACAGCTACAAAACAGTTATTTGAAAAACTGGGGTTTATTATCCATCCAGTTAAGTCTAAATTAACACCTTTCCACTACTATGGACTATTTGGGGTGCACCATTGACTCTGTTCACATGTTGGTGACTTTGCCTAAGGGAAAGGCAACAGAATTAATAGAGGCTTGCAATAACCTCATTGCCATCAGCAAACCATCCATCAGATTGGTAGCAAAAGTAATTGGCAAAATGGTGGCCACTTTCCCAGCCACACAATTTGGACCTTTACATTACCAAAACTTACAGAGAGCAAAAATACAAGCACTCAAAATTAATGCAGGTCACTTTGACAGACCTATGAGGCTACCAATCAAAGCTAAAATGGAACTAAAATGGTGGATAGATAACATCTGGCTTTGTTCCAATCCAATCATTGTCAGTAACCCTTCTATGGTACTACAAACTGATGCCAGTGCACTTGGGTGGGTGCCACCAATTCCATCACCAGCTGTGGAGGTAGATGGACTGCTCAGGAGGCATCATTATGACACACACTGGGCATAAACTACCTAGAAATGTTGGGTGCATTCCATGACCTAAAGTCATATTGTACTGGGTCATATCACCAGCATGTTAGACTACAGATAGACAATACCGCTGTGGTAGCATACATCAACCACATGGGTGGAAACAAATACACATCATGTGACAATCTGGCTAATACAATTTGGCAATGGTGTATCCAGAGAGATATTTGGGTATCAGCTACTTACCTACCAGGAAGACTAAATTTAGTGGCTGACACCAGGTCACGCAAATTTAATGAAAACATCGAATGGATGTTGAATGAAAATGTATTTGCTGATATTACAGCACGATATGGAACACCAGATATTGATCTATTCGCATCCAGACTTAATCACCAGTTAACAAATTATGTTTCATGGGAACCAGACCCTGAGGCAGCGGCGACAGATGCATTTTCGCTGCATTGGGGGAAATTGTTTATTCACGCATTCCCTCCTTTCTGTCTCATCAGTCGGGTATTAAGGAAAATACAGCAAGACTCTGCATCTGGTATTTTGGTAGTACCCGATTGGCCTACTCAGCCATGGTTCCCAGTGGTATTAGAACCATGTATCACCATCCCAAATAGACTAGATTTATTGCTTCATCCCGTAACAAGGGATAGCCACCCATACCATAAACATTTGAACTTATTAATTTGTAGAGTTTAAAAACACCACTACTACAGCTGGGACTGACGGACCGAACAGTGAACATGATCTCGACGGCCCAAAGACAGTCAACCAAAAAACAGTATCTGGTCTATATCAGGAAGTGGGAGATGTACTGCCACAAAACAACATCACCTACAGAGACATGAACATTCCGTCTGTTCTGGAATATCTGGCAGGCCTCCACTATGATGAGGGGCTCAGTTATAGTGCCATCAACTGCGCCAGAAGTGCCCTATCGACATACCTATGGCAGGGGACAGAGCGTTACTCTGTTGGGACCCACCCACTGGTAACAAAACTTATGAGTGGAATTTTTAATACCAATCCCCCAAGAACCAGGTACTCCCAAATATGGGATGTAAGTATTGTCCTGAAGATGCTCAGGAATTGGTCTCCAGCAACAGCTCTGTCCCTACACAGACTGACATTAAAAACAGTCATGCTAATGGCATTAGTCACGGCACAAAGGGTACAATCATTACATAAATTAAGACTGGACAACATGACTGCTACATCTGAAAATATCACTTTTCATATCAGCAGGCCTCAATATACAATTTAGGTCATACCCAACAGATGACAGTCTGTGTATAGTAAGACATCTGTCGTTATACATGGAGAAAACGAAAATCATAAGTGGCAATGAGAAGGCACTTTTGGTCAGCCACAAGCAACCACACAAAAGAGTGACGGTCCAGACCATCTCAAGATGGCTGAAACAGGTGCTAACTCAGGCTGGGGTGGATACTAATATTTTAAAATCTCATTCCACCAGGGCTGCAGCTACATCGGCAGCAATACAGTTGGATGTACCAATGGACCAAATCCTCAAGGCAGCAGGATGGTCAGGGGAAAAAACATTCCAACTGTTTTACAATAAACCAGTCATGAAAACTGGAACGTTTGCAGAAACAATTTTAAGTTCTGTAATTTAATTTACCCCATAAATAGGGGTTATAATTTTGTGTTAATAAATTTTATGAATTTCAATGTCGAATTCATGTCCAAATTACGTTGACACAATTTCTCCCACAGTTATCAAGACAGATGTGATGCACAGACTCGTTTCCACGGCATGAAATCACAGAGCTTTGAAATCTTCACGTAGTCACTCACGTGACTCCGAAGTAAAATAGTAAGATTAAACGAGAACTTACCAGTTTGAAGTTTGATCGTTATTTTTTGAGGAGTTATGATGAGGGATTACGTGCCCTCCGCTCCCACCCTTGATCATATACTCAACTGGTATCTCTTCTCTAATCTTACTATGTTTAGTCATTACAGTTATCTGTGATTTCACACCGCTGCTTTGAAGAATGACACGCATGCGTCTTGGCGGGGTTCTTCACGTAATCCCATAACGTTACTCCTCATAAAATAATGATCAAACTTCAAACTGGTAAGTTCTCGTTTAATCTTACTATTAACCTGCAAACCTGCACGTCTTTGGAGTGTGGGAGAAAACCGGAGCACCTGGAGAAAACCCACGCAGGTCACGGGGGGCATAAGGTCATAAGGCCATCAGGAATAGGAGTAGAATTAGGCCATTCGGCCCATCATGTCTACTCTGCCATTCAATCATGGCTGATCTATCTCTCCATCCTAACCCCATTGTACAAAGTCCACACAGACAGCACCCGTAGTCAAGATCAAAAACGGGTCTCTGGCGCTGTGTGGCAGCGACTCTACCGCTGCGCCATCGTGTCAGTGAATTGGTGGACTTTCCACCCTGTGGGGAGAGTGGAGGTTGCGTAGCTACTGGATCTTTCATGTCAAGAACCGGAGTTGAACAATTACACACGTCTACAAGCAGAAAAGGAGTAACAACATCCTTTACTGTGTTTTAGAGATACACCGAGTCCTTACTGACCAAGTGGATGAGAAGTGGGATAACATAGAACTAGTGTGAATGGGTGATCAATGGCCAGCTTCATATCTTGTCTAAAGTGAGGTTCATAAGGTCATAAGTGATAGGAGCAGAATTAAGCCATTCGGCCCATCAAGTCTGTTCCACCATTCGATCATGGCTGATCTATCTCTCCCTCCTAACCCCATTCTCCTGCCTTCTCCCCATAACCCCTGACACCTGTACTAATCAAAAATCCATCTATCTCTGCCTTAAAAATTTCCACTGACTTGGCCTCCACAGCCTTCTGCGGTAAAGAATTCCACAGATTCACCACCCTCTCACTAAAGAAATCCCCCCTCATCTCCTTCCTAAAACAACGTCCTTTAATTCTGAGGCTCTAGTCCTAGACGCTCCTACTAGTGGAAACATCCTCTCTGCATCCACTCTATCCAAGCCTTTCACTACTCTGCACGTTTCAATGAGGTCCCCCCCTGAGGCCATTGTGCGAGATTGTCAGCTCTCTGCCTTGGAAATAACAGCCAAGCCGACCTGGATCTGCGTCGGTGCCAGTCCGTATGCTGAGCTTTATATTGCATCTGTAAAATATGATGAAGATCAATGCCCGGGGAAGCGAGGAATGATTGTAAACCACTTCTTTTGAAGCAGCCTGCGTGGAAGGAAATGAAATCTAATCTCCAGAGATTGAGACCAAATAAAAACCTTGCAAATATTGGAAAGCTGAAATAAAAACAGAGAGTGCTCGGACCACACAAAGCAAATGTGATGACAATGCAAATGTTGCAAAGGTGGAATGAGATTTGGAATTTAAGGAAGAGGCAGAGAAGTTGCTTGCGACCCTAATAGACAATAGACAATTGGTGTAGGAGTAGGCCATTCGGCCCTTCGAGCCAGCGCCGCCATTCAATGTGATCATGGCTGATCTTCCCCAATCAGTACCCCGTTCCTGCCTTCTCCCCATATCCCCTGACTCCGCTATCTTTAAGAGCCCTATCTAGCTCTCTCTTGAAAGCATCCAGAGAACCCGCCTCCACTGAGGCAGTGAATTCCACAGACTCACTACTCTCTGTGAGACAAAGTATCTGTTCTAAATGGCTTACTCCTTATTCCTAAACTGTGGCCCCTGGTTCTGGACTACCCCAACATTGGGAACATGTTTCCTGCCTCTAGCGTGTCCAAACCCTTAACAATCTTATATGATTCAATGAGATTCCCTCTCATCCTTCTAAACTCCAGAGTGTACAAGCCCAGCTGCTCCATTCTCTCAGCATATGACAGTCCCGCCATCCCGGGTATTAACCTTGTAAACCAATGCTGCACTCCCTCAATAGTCCTTCCTCAAATTAGGGGACCAAAACTGTACACAATACTCCAGGTGTGGTCTCACTAGGGCTCTGTACAACTGCAGAAGGACCTATTTGCTCCTATATTCGATTCCTCTTGTTATAAAGGCCACATGCCATTCACTTTTTTCACTGCCTGCTGTACCTGCATGCTTACTTTCATAGACTGATGTACAAGGACTCCCAGATCCCGTTGTACTTCCCCTTTTGCCAACTTGACGCCATTTAGATAGCACTAAAAGTGGATAACCTCACATTTATCTGCATTAAACTTCATCTGCCATGCATCTGCCCACTCACCCAACCTGTCCAAGTCACCCTGTATTCTCATAACATCCTCCTCACAGTTCACACTGCCACCCAGCTTTGTGTCATCTGCAAATTTGCTAATGTTGATTCACAGGGGAAGGTGCAGAACCTCCAGGAGTTTAGTTTAGTTTTAGTTTAGCGACACTGCGCGGAAACAGGCCCTTCGGCCCACTGAATCTGCGCCGACCAGTGATCCCCGCACATCAACACTATCCTGCACACACTAGGGGCATTTTTTACACATACTCCAAGCCAATTAACCTGCAAACCTGCACGTCTTTCGAGTGTGGGAGGAAACCGGAGATCTCGGAGAAAACCCACGCGGGTCACGGGCAGAACATACAAACTCCGTATAGACAGCACCCGTCGTCGGGATGGAACCCGGGCCTCTGGCGCTGTAAGCGCTGTAAGGCAGCAACTGTACCGCTGCGCCACCGTGACCGCCCATCGTATCTGTCTCCACCACCACCCTCTGCAGTGTGTTGTAGGCACCCACCACTCTCCGGGGCATCTCCTTTAAGCTTTGCCCCTCTCACGTTAAAGTCTTTGTCCTCCAGCCTTTGATTTCTCCATCTTGGGAAAAAGGTTCTGTGTCTATTCCTTTGATGTTTCTCGGCATTTTATATCAAGACTCCCGGCAATCTCCGGCGTTCCGGGGAAAACCACCCAAGTCTGTTCCCATCCTCCAGCTGTAGCATATGCCCCCGACTCCAGGCATCATTCTGGTAAACTCAGAACATAGAACAATACCGCACAGGAACAGGCCCTTCAGCCCACAATGTCCATGTCGAACATGATGCAAAGAATGTTGGTCATCGGCCTGCGCATGGTCTATATCCCTTATCACAATCACAATCACTATAATACTTTATTAGCCAAGTATATTTTGCAACATACGAGGAAGTTCATTTGCCAAGTCAGTCATAAAAAGCAACGGAACACACAAAACAGATTTTAACATGAACATCCACCACAGTGACTCCTCCACATTCCTCACTGCAAAAATAAATGTGTCTTTTCCCTTTGCTCTCCCGCGGTCGGGGGCCTGGAGCCCTCCGTTGACGGGGGAACGATCTTGACTCCCGTAGCCGGTGGCGTTTGGGCCCTCCGCATCGGGGCGAGCAACTCCTGCATCGGAGGGGATGTCAGCTCCGCCGCGCCAGCGATCGGACCCCGGACCCGGGCTGGTCGAGCCTCTACGTCGTTGAAGCTTCCCGACTCGGCATCTCCCGAGACTGCGAGCTCTTGATGGTAAAGTCCGCAGGCCGCGATTGGAGCGATCTCAGGCAAGTAATCGGTACCGATGTTAAGTCCGCGCCCCCCGCGGTGGGGCCCAAAGTCAGTCCGAGGCGGCCTCCAGCTCCATCGATGGCAGGCCGCAGAGCGACCAGAGAATGCAATCTGGAAAACAATTGCATCTCGGGCCAGGTAAGAAACGGAAAACAAGTTTCCCCCGACCCCTTCCCCCTCCCCCCACATAAAACAAACCAGAGAACATCTACACAAAATTTTAACACACACTAAAAATAAAAAAGAAAGACGAAAAAACAGAGATTGGTGGCGGGGCTGCCAATCTTCAGCGGCCCTGGTGGTGTGCCTATCCAAAAACGTCTTAAGCACCACTATCGTATCTACCTCCACCATCACCCCTGGTAGTGCGTTCCATGCAGCCACTAACCTCTGTGTGACAAACTTGTCCCTGCACATCTCATCTTAAAACAATGTCCTCATTATTCCCATTCTGGGATGAATAACCAAAACCTCCTATCAGGTCTGCCCCCCAACATCGAACACACCAGAGAAAAGAACCCAAGTCTATCCAAAGATAGACATAAAATGCTGGAGTAACTCAACGGGACAGGCGGCATCACCTGGAGAGAAGGAATGTGTGACGTTTCTGGTCGAGACCCATCTTCAGACCAGTATTTTGTGCCTATCTTTGGCATACAGTACATCACCCATTCCTTCTCTCCAGAGATGCTGCTCGTCCCGCTGAGTTACTCCAGCATTTTGTGTCTATCTTTGGTGTAAACCAGCATCTGCAGTTCCTTCATGCGCACCAAGACTATCTAAGATCTCCTTATAGCCAATACCCCTCTAATCCAGGCATCATCTTGGTAAACCTCCTTGGCACCCTTTGCCAAGCCTCCGCATCATTCGTGTTTTGGAATGATCACAACTGCACGCAATACTCCAAATTCAGCCTAACCTATAAAGCTGCATCATGTCTTCCTGACTCTTGTACCCAAGGCCCCACCTACGAAGGCAAGCATACCAGATGACTTCTTTGCCAATCTATCTAAACCTCATCTGTACCAAAGCACACTAGTCATCCTTCTTGTAATGGGGCGACCAGAACCTGAATTTTTGGACATTCATGATCTCTGTCGTACAACATGATCAGTGAGCTGGCAAAAAACATGGTCTTTTAAAAAAGATAGATAAAAAAGCTGGAGTAACTCAGCGGGACTGGCAGCATCGCCAGGAGAGAAGGAATGGGTGACGTTTCGGGTCGAGACCCTTCTTCAGTCTCCACCTGAAACATCACCCATTCCTTCCCTCCAGAGATGCCGTCTGTCCAGCTGAGTTACTCCAGGATTTTGTGTCTATCGTTGGTTTAAACCAGCATCTGTAGTTCCTTCCTACACTATTACAAGCCTATTGATGACTGACGCCTATTACAAACCACCTCCCCACCCCCACACTAGTCATCCTGCTAGTTTCCACTGTCCGCAACACTGTATCACTCCCACTACCACCTCTACCCCAGCCAACAATAGACCCTTATGGACTCCACCCTTCCTTGGTTATCTGTTGCCGGCCTCGATTTGCTCTGGCCTTTTCTTACCTCCAGTTTCCTCCCCTCTACTTTCACTGCAGAACGTCAGACTTCCTTTTTCTCCAATGCTGCCTGACCCGTTGAGTTACTCCAGCACTTTATGTCCATCCAGAGTTATTCATCAGCTGGATTAAACTCTGTCTGACATTTCCATGCCCACAGAAATCCCAGGGATGTAATGCTGAGGCTCTATAAGGTGCTGGTCAGGCCGCATTTGGAGTACTGTGAGCAATTCTGGGCACCATATCTGAGAAAGGATTTGCTGGCTCTGGAGGGTGTCCAGAGGAGGTTTACAAGAATGATCCCAGGAATGAGTTGGGTTAACATATGATGAGCATTTGTCAGCACTGGGCCTGTACTCGCTGGAGTTTAGAAGGTTGACGGGGGGGGGACTTCATTGAAACATCCAGAATAGTGAAAGGCCTGGTTAGAGTGGATGTGGAGAGGATGTGTCCACTGTGTTTAAGAAGGAAGATGTTTCCACTAGTTGGAGAGTCTTGGACTAGAGGTCACAGCCTCAGAATTAAAGGACATTCTTTTGGGAAGTAGATGAGGAAAATTTTATTTAGTCAGAGGGTGGTGAATCTGTGGGATTATTTGCCACAGAAGGCTGTGGAGGCCGTCAATGCATATATTTAAGGCAGAGATAGATAGATTCTTGATTAGTACGGGTGTCAGGGGTTATGGGGAGAAGGCAGGAGAATGGGGTTAGGATGGAGAGATAGATCAGCCATGATTGAACGGCAGAGTAGATTTGATGGGCCGAATGGCCTAATTCTGCTCTTATCACTTATGACCTTATGAAAAATCCCCATGAATACTTTAACAGCCTTCCCCGCTATCTACAGCACTGCCAATTTTGGTTTAGTTTATAGATACAGCACGGAAACAGGCACTCCGGCCCACCGAGTCCGCGCTGACCAGCGATCCCCGCACATTAACACTATGTTACACACACTAGGGACAATTTACTATTTTTACCAAGCCAATTAACTTACATACCTGTACGTCTTGGAAGTGTGGGAGGAAACTGGAGCACCCGGAGAAAACCCACGCAGGTCACGGGGAGAACGTACAAACTCCGTACAGGCAGCACCCGTAATCAGGATCGAACTCGGGTCTCTGTCGCTGTAAAGCTGTAGGTCTATCTCTGCGCCGCCCAGATTTTGGTGTCATCCGCGAACCTACTAACCAATCCGTATAAATTTTCATCCAAGATGTTTATATAAACACAAGCAAATGATGTCCTAGCACAGATACCTGTGGAACACCACTGATTACAGACCTCCAGCAAGAATAACAACGTTACCAGCAATGGCTGCTTCGCCAACAGTCTGTCTGTCCCTTCCTTCTCTGTGGTTTCTTTAGTATGTGTTAAACGTATGTTTCTAGCGTTCTTTAGCCTGTTTCATGTGGGCGGTGGTGGTGGGAAGATGTGGACATTTTTTTTAATCTCTTACCTCGACGGAGATTTCCGTATCGTGTGTCTGTCCGCACTGCGGCCTAACATCGAGGGGCTGGCGGCCTTTGCCGGAGACCGACTTCAGGACATCCAACAGCGGGAGCCTGCGGACTTTAACATCGTGGAGCTGGCGGGTCTCTGGTTAGAGGCCGACTTCGGGAACTCCAGACCGCAGGAGTTTCGACATCCTTCGATCGCCCCGACGCGGGGGCTTCGACCGCCACAACGGATGGTTCGACCACCCCAAACGCGGGAGAAAAATGAGGGAAGAAGATAGGAATTTATTCCCTTCCATCACAGTGAGAAATGTGGGGAATCCACTGTGGTGGATGTTTATGTTAACTTTTATGTAGTTGTGTGTCTTGTTGCTTTTTTTTAGTACGGCTGTATGGTAATACGAATATCGCGATACCTTAATTGGTCCACGTGACAACAACAGACCTTTGAAACCTTTGAAACCATCACAACCCCGTATCTACTATGAGTTTAAGCCACCACGGATGACATGCATCTTAACCCGCTGGATCATCCTACCAGGAGGGACTTTATCAAAGCCTGATTAATATCTACATAGACAACATTCGACCCCATCAATGGTGCCCTCATCAATAAGCTCACATATCAATCACACTTACCGCGTACCATAATCAATCACCTTCCTCAAAGCTCTTAAAGTTAGTGAGATATGATCTGCCCAAAGGTCTGAAACATAGAAACATAGAAACATAGACAATAGGTGCAGGAGTAGGCCATTCGGCCCTTCGAGCCTGCACCGCCATTCAATATGATCATGGCTGATCATCCAACTCAGTATCCCGTACCTGCCTTCTCTCCATACCCTCTGATCCCCTTAGCCACAAGGGCCACATCTAACTCCCTCTTAAATATAGCCAATGAACTGGCCTCAACTACCCTCTGTGGCAGAGAGTTCCAGAGATTCACCACTCTCTGTGTGAAAAAAGTTCTTCTCATCTCGGTATTAAAGGATTTCCCCCTTATCCTTAAGCTGTGACCCCTTATCCTGGACTTCCCCAACATCGGGAAGAATCTTCCTGCGTCTAGCCTGTCCAACCCCTTAAGAATTTTGTAAGTTTCTATAAGATCCCCTCTCAATCTCCTAAATTCTAGAGAGTATAAACCAAGTCTATCCAGTCTTTCTTCATAAGACAGTCCTGACATCCCAGGAATCAGTCTGGTGAACCGTCTCTGCACTCCCTCTATGGCAATAATGTCCTTCCTCAGATTTGGAGACCAAAACTGTACGCAACTGAAGAAGGGTCTCAACCCAAAACGTCATCCAATCCTTCTCTCCAGAGATGCTGCCTGACCCGCTGAGTTACTCCAGCATTTTGTGTCTATCTCCCATGAATAAAGCCATGCTGACTGTCTGTCAGTAACCCGTTCTCTTCCAGGTAGGTCAGCATGGTGGCGCAGCTGTAGAGCTGCTGCCTCACAGCGACGGAAACCCGGATTCCATCCTGACTAAGGGTGCTGTCTGTACGGAGTCTGCAAGTTGCCCCCCATGAACGCGTGGGTTTACTCCCAGTGCTCCGGTTCCCTCCCACATCCCTAAGACGTGCAGGAATTAGGTTAATTATCTTCTGTAAACTGCCCCTAGGACAGACGTATAGGACAGAGCTAGCGTACGGATGTATGGGTTAGCATTGGACTCAGTGGGCTGAAGGGCCTGTTTTCGCACTGTATCTTTAAAGAAAGAACTAAATTCTCTTCCAAAGAATCCTCTTCAATAACTTCCCTACCACCGAGGTGAAGCTCAACCACCTATATCCTTCTTCTTAAAGGAACGTCCTTTAAATCTGAGTGTGACCTCTAGTCCTAGACTCTCCCACTTATGGAAATTAACACACATAACTAATGGAATTTAACACCATGTTATAGGGAAGATATTGTCAAGCTTGAAAGGGCGCAGAGAAGATTTACGAGGATGTTGCCAGGACTAGATGTTCTGAGCTATAGGGGGAGGTTGAGTAGGCTGGGACTCTATTCCATGAAACACAGGGGGATGAGAGGTGATCTTATAGAGGTGTATAAAATCATGAGAGGAATAGATCGGGTAGATGTACAGAATCTCTTGCCCAGAGTAGGGGAATCGAGGACCAGAGGACATAGGTTTAAGGTGAAGGTGAAAAGATTTGACACAGAAGGTAGTTGAGGCCAGTTCATTGGCTATATTTAAGAGGAGTTAGATGTGGCCCTTGTGGCTAAAGGGATCAGGGGGTATGGAGAGAAGGCAGGTACAGGATACTGAGTTGGATGATCAGCCATGATCATATTGAATGGCAGTGCAGGCTCGAAGGGCGGAATGGCATACTCCTGCACCTATTTTCTATGTTTCTATGTTTCTATGATTTCATAGCAATCTGAGGGGTAACTTTTCCACACAAAGGGTGGTGGGTGTATGGAACAAGCTGTCAGAGGAGGTAGTTGAGGCTGGAACTATCCCAAAGTTTAAGACACAGTCAGACAAGAACACAGATAGGACAGTTTTGGAGGGATATGGACCAAGCGCAGGCAGGTGGGACTAGTGTAGCTGGGACATTCTTGGCCGGTGTGGGCAAGTTGGGCTGATGGGCCTGTTTGCACACTGTATCACTCTATGAACAGTGGAAACATCCTCTCAACATCCACTCTATCCAGGCCTTTCACTATTCGGTAGGTTTTAATGAGGTCCCCCCTCCTCTTTCTAAACGCTAGCGAGTACTGGCCCAGTGCCGTCAAACGCTCATGTGAGTGGCAAAAGGTGAGTGGCTAGCTGATCAAAGCCGAAGGCATTATTGATGAACAAGCGGGAAACTTCCCCCTGTGCAGCTGACAATTAGTGAAGGTTTAGAGGGAGTGATATGGAAGACAGACACCACAGGGAACGTTACAATCCAGAGCCAAATAACCAACAAGCAGCAAATAGATAACTGAGGTTGTACAAGATAACCATTCCATTCCAAAGACATCCGGCACGGTGGAGCAGCGGTAGAGTTGCTGCCTCGCAGGGCCGGAGACCCGGGTTCCATCCTGACTCTGTACGGAGTTTGTACGCATACATTCTCCCCGCGACTGCGTGGGTTTCCTCCAGGAGCTCCGGGTTCCTCCCACACTCCACAGACATGCGTGTTTGTAAGTTAATTGGCTTTTGTAAAAGAGAATGTAAATTGTCCTTTCTTGCGTATAGGATAGTGTTACCAGTTGGCATCATGTTCGGCACAGACTTGGTGGGACGAAGGGCACATTCCTGTGTTGTACTGTTCTATGTGTCGGAAGGAACTGCAGATACTGGTTTAAACCGAAGATAGACACAAAATGAGGCATGGGGAGAGTTACAGATAGAGTCATACATGGCCCTTCAGCCCACTGAGGTCCTGCTAGCCGTTGTACAGCGGTCCAACAATAACCTCCCCAGGTACTTTCCTCTGCAACCGCAGGAGATGCAACACCTGTCCCTTTACCTCCCCCCTTGACTCCGTCCAAGGACACAAATAGTCGTTCCAGGTGAGGCAGAGGTTCACCTGCACCTCCTCCAACCTCATCTACTGTATCTGCTGTTCCAGGTGCCAACTTCTCTACATCGGTGAGACCAAGGACAGGCTCGGCGATCGTTTCGCTGAACACCTCCGCTCAGTCCGCCTTAACCTACCTGATCTCCCGGTGACTCAACACTTCAACTCCCCCTCCCATTCTGTCCATACTAGCCCTCTGGAAACTAGTCCTCCCCCTCCGACCTTTCTGTCCTGGGCCTCCTCCATTGTCAGCGTGAGGCCCAGCGCAAATTGGAGGAACAGCACCTCATATTTTGCTTGGGCAGCTTACACCCCAGCGGTATGAACATTGACTTCTCTGTCTTCAAATAGCCCTTGCTTTCCCTCTCTCTCCATCCCTTTCCCTTCCCAGTTCTCCCACTAGTCTTACTGTCTATCTATCCTTGTCCTACCCCCTCCCCTGACATCAGTCTGAAGAAGGGTCTCGACCCGAAACCTCACCCATTCCTTCTCTCCAGAGATGCTGCCTCACCCGCTGAGTTACTCCAGAATTTTGTGTCCACTGATCTGATAATATTCTACTCACTCTCCGGGTTAACTGGTTCCAAATTCTACCACCAGCAGACACACCAGAGGGAATTTACAGGTAACAATGAATCTAATAACCCACACGCTTTTGGGACATGAGAGGACAGGAGCACAGAATGCAGAACAGCACAGGAACAGGCCCTTCGGCCCACAATGTTTATGCTGAACATGATGCCAAGTTAAACTCATCAAGTCAAGTCAAGTCAAGTTTATTTGTCACATACACATACGAGATGTGCAGTGAAATGAAAGTGGCAATGCTCGCGGACTTTTGTGCAAAAGACAAATAACCAAACAAACTATAAACACAATCATAACATAGAAACATAGAAACATAGAAATTAGGTGCAGGAGTAGGCCATTCGGCCCTTCGAGCCTGCACCGCCATTCAATATGATCGTGGCTGATCATCCAACTCAGTATCCCGTACCTGCCTTCTCTCCATACCCCCTGATCCCCTTAGCCACAAGGGCCACATTTATAACACACATATTCTTTTACATAATAAATAATGGAAGGAAAAACGTTCAGTAGAGTTAGTCCCTGGTGAGATAGGCGTTTACAGTCCGAATCGCCTATGGGAAGAACCTCCTTCTCAACCTCTCCTCCGCCAGTACAGAGTTTAGAAGGATGAGGGGAAAACCTCATTAAAACGTACAGAATAGTGAAAGCCCCGGATAGAGTGGATGTGGGGAGGATGTTTCCACTAGTGGGATAGTCTAGGATTAGAGGTCATATCCTCAGAATTAATGCACGTTCTGTTAGGAAGGAGATGAGGAGGAATTTCTTTAGTCAGCGGGCGGTGAATCTGTGGAATTCATTGCCACAGAAGGCTGTGGAGGCCAAGTCAGTGGATATTTTTAAGGCAAAGATAGATAGATTCTTGATTGGAACGGGTGTCAGAGTTTACGGGGAGAAGGCAGGTGAATGGGGTTAGGAGGGAGAGATAGATCAGCCATGATTGAATGGTGTAGTAGACAATGGGCCGAATGGCCTAATACTATCAGCTCTTATGACCTTATGCACAACCCAAATCCCTCCATCCCCTTCATATAAATGTACCGATCCAAAAGCCTCTTAAACACCGCTATCGTATCTGCCTCCACCACCACCCCTGGCAGCACGTTTCAGGCACCCACCACCCTCTGTGTAAAACGAAATCTTGCCCCGCACACCTCCTGAAAATTTGTCCCCTCTCACGTGAAAGCGGTGCCACGTAAAACATTTAGCGTTACAGAGTCATAGTGTAACTCTAACAAAAAACCGAACATCTCATAACTAACAAAGCAAAGAAACTGGAGTTGCAACTAAAAGATTGAAAGACTGAATGGCTAGAAGACAAAAGATACTGTACATTCAACTAGCAGTTTCTATACAGGACACACTGTGGGAAAACAGGCTTCCTTATCTATATAGGGTGATTAGGATGTATCCAGCACCCTCGCGCTGTGAATGTATCGTTGTTCCCAGTCCTGTCTGGGCTCCTATCAGTTGTAACCTTGAACTCACAAGCTGCTCTTTGTCACTGTGTACAGCAGACTAATTTTTAAGTATAGAGTCATAGAGTCATAGAGTGATACAGTGTGGAAACAGGCCCTTCAGCCCAACTTGCCCACACTGGCCAACAATGTCCCAGCTACACTCGTCCCACCTGCCTGCCTTTGGCCTATATCCCTCCAAACCAGTCTTATCTATGTACCTGTCTAACTGTTTCTTAAATAGATAGTCCCAGCCTCAACTACCTCCTCTGGCAGCTTGTTCCATACACCTACCACCCTTTGTGTGAAAAAGTTACCCCTCGGATTCCTATTAAATACTTTTCCCCTTCACCTTAAACCTCTGTCCTCGGGTCCTCGATTCCCCTACTCTGGGCAAGAGACTCTGTGCATCTATTCCTCTCATGATTTTATACACCTCAATAAGATTCCCCCTCATCCTCATGGGGAATATTTGTTGCCATATGTGAATGCAGGAGGATCCCAGTGGGTCGCAGCCTGTAGAGGGAGCCGTCGAGCCCGGCCCCAGCTCATTGCCCGAAGACCAGAGAATGGAAGAGGATGGAGTCGGCGATGATGACTATCGTGTGGAGCAAGTGGGGGGGGGGGGAAGGGAACGTTTAAACCGAAGATAGACACAAAATGCTGGAGTAACTCAGCGGGACAGGCAGCATCTCTGGAGAGACGGAATGGGTGACGTTTCAGGTCGAGTCGCTTCTTCAGACTGAGGAGGGTTTGGCTTAGTTTAGTTTCATTACGAGATACAGCGCAGATGCAGACCCTTCGGCCCTCTGGGTCCGTGCTGACCAGCGATCACAGCACAATAACACTATCCTACACACATACAAGGGACAATATTTCATATTTTATGCCAAGCCAATTAACCTTCAAACCTGTACGTCTTTGGAGTGTGGGAGGAAACCGAAGATCTCGGAGAAAACCCACACAGGTCACGGGGAGAACGTACAAACCTCACATATATATACCTCCTCTATATGTATACCAAGTCAATTAACCTATAAACCTACACGGCAGTCACGGTGGCACAGCGGTAGAGTCGCTGACTTACAACGAATGCAACGCTGGAGACCCGGGTTCGATCCCGACTTCGGGTGCTGTCTGTACGGAGTTTGTCCGTTTTCTCCCCGTGACCTGTGTGGGTTTTCTCCGAGATCTTCGGTTTCCTACCACACTCCAAAGACGTGCAGGTTTGTAGGTTAATTGGATTGGTAAATGTAAAAATTGTCCCTAGTGGGTGTAGGATAGTGTTAATGTGCGGGGATCGCTGGTCGGCACGGACCCGGTGGGCCGAAGGGCCTGTTTCCGCGCTGAATCTCTAAACTAAACTAATCCTGTACTTCCTTGGAGCGAGGGAGGAAATTGGAGAAAGCCACGTGGTCACGGGGAGAACGTAAAACTCCATTCAGACAGCACCCATGGACAGTATCGAACCCGGGTCTCTGGCGCTGTGAGCAGCAACTCTACCGCTGCACCACCGTGCCGCAGTGTTAAGCACGATCACACTGGACCCTGCTGAGAGGTTTGTTTCATTTACATTTGAAACAACATTGCAAACTGTTAGATCAAAACTAAATGACATGTGCTTGATATTAATGAACTGTGCCTTTGATGTGGAGGAGACATTGATCTTCAGATCCACCAGATCTCCACAGGCATGTTTGGAGTATTGCGTGCAGTTCTGGTCGCCCCATTACTGGAAGGATGTGACGGCTTTGGAGGGGGTGCGGAGGGGGTTTACCAAGATGCTGCCTGGATTTGAGGGTTTCAGCTCCAGGGAGAGGTTGGATAGATCTTGGATAGTTTTTTTCCTGGATTGTCAGGGGTTGAGGGGATAGAAGTATCAAAAGTTATGCAAGGTATGGATGGGGTAAACAGTCGCTCCCTTTTCCCCCAGGGGTCAAAATGTCCAACACTTCTTCTTCTTGCGTATGCCGTGCACAGCCTAAAGTTGTTGGTCAAGGGCAGACATTCAGGCCAGGACAGCATCAGTTACTGGGTGGATGGCTAGGATGCCCCCAGGAAAAAGCCTCAGTGGGCAGTCATTCACAATGTGTGGGATGATCTGCTCTGGATGTCCACAGTCACAAGCAGGGCTGTCTGTCACCCGCCACTTATGCAAGTGATGGGCTGTTCTTGCATGGACGGTGCGGATTCTGTTCAGGGTCGGCCATTGCTTGCGATGGAGGTCAAAACCCGGTGGTTTCACTGCGGGGCCTGTGATCACCTCTCCGTTGTTGGTGTTGACATCTTTCCAGGCTCTGCGCCACTCAGTCTTGGAGTCAAAGTCTTCCAGGGATTTAACAGAAGACCAGAAGGGTTTACGGGACTTCAGCCGCATGTTGGGCAGATAGTTTAAGTCAGCAATGGTTTTTGGAATTTAGTTTAGTTTAGTTAGAGATACAGCGCGAAAACAGGCCCTTCGGCCTGACGAGTCCGTGCCGACCAGCGATCCCCGCTCATTAACACTATCCTACACACACGAGGGACAATTTTATATTTATACCAAGCCAATTAACCAACAAAACCTGTATGTCTTTGAAGTGTGGGAGGAAACTGAAGATCTCTGAGAAAACCCACGCAGGCCACGGTGAGAACGTACAAACTCCGTACAGGCAGCACCCGCAGTCGGGGTCGAACCCTGGTCTCTGGCGCTGTGAGGCATCAACTCTCCCACTGCGCGCTTGTTTCCATCCCCCCTCCCCCACCACAATCAATCTGAAGAAGGGTCAGTTTCGGTTTCAGTTTAGTTTATTGTCACCTGCGCCGAGGTGCAGTGAAAAGCTTTCCTTAACCCAAAACGTCACCTCTCCACGTTCTCCAGAGATGCTGCCTCACCCGCTGAGTTACTCCAGCACTAGGCGTCTTTGATTGGAAATGAAACCATAGCTGACGTGAATTTTCGTTGCTTTCAGTTTTTATTACGTTGTCACCGAGGTGTTGAACAACTGGTTTATCATATCCCTGAAGTGTTGGTTATTGAATGAAATGTGCATAGGCGTCGAGCCTCAAACTCTGTCAAATATCACGCTGAGTTCTAACAAAATGCATGTCGCGCTGAGTTTTCTGCACAGAAGTATCACATTGCTGAAAGAAATAAGAATCTTATTAACTCTGCCTGAATATTCTGCTTAATGGGCCTGTCCCACTTAGGCTATTTTTTAGGCGACTGCAGGCGACTAGGCTGTTTCCACATGGTTGCCGGGGTGTCGCCTGTATGGTCGTGAATAGGAGGCGACTGCAGGCGACTAGGCTGTCTCCTCAAGTCGCCCAAAGAGTTGTAGCGTCTTTCTGCTCGCCGAAAAATTTTCGACAAGTTGAAACATTTTCGGCTACAGTGGCGACCTTGGGGCTTGACGCCAAATGAGCGTAGCTTGACGTAGGCGTTGTCGTGGTTTGTTGCCAGGATAATGTAGGCAGTCGCCAGGATGTCGTAGGGTGTTGCCAGGATGTCGTCAGTTGTCGCCAGGTGACGTAGGTTGTCGCCTTTCTAACTTCGATGAATTTCAATGTCGTATTCGCCGGCAGTCGCCTAAAAATTCGCCCAGGTGGGACATGCCCATTTTCGGCGACCTGCCTGCTACGACTGTGACAGTCGACAGCAGTCGCCGAAAAATTTGCCTAAGTGGGACAGGCTCATAAATATTTCACCACTGGCAACCCAATCAAATATTCATCTTCCCGGTAACTCGGAAGGTCTCCCTTCACTGTTTTGCCCCACCTCAAGTAGAAACTAGAAACTACCTGATCTCCCAGTTGCTCAACACTCCCAGTCCCACACTGACCTTTCTGTCCTGGGCCTCATCCATTGTCAGAGTGAGGCCCAGTGCAAATTGGAGGAACAGCACCCTCATATTTTGCTTGGGTAGGTTACACCCCAGCGGTATGAACATTGACTTCTCTAACTTCAAATAGCCCTTGCTTTCCCTCTCTCACCATCCCCTCTCCCCTTTCCAGTTCTCCCACCAGCCTTACTGTCTCCGACTACATTCTATTTCTGTCCCGCCCTCTCCCCGGACATCAGTCTGAAGAAGGGTCTCGGCCTGAAACGTCGCCCATTCCTTCTCTCCGGAGATGCTGCCTGGCCCGCTGAGTTACTCCAGCATTTTGTGTCTATCTTCCAAACTGGTTGAGGTTAAACACAAAGTGCTGGGGTAAATCAGCGGGTCATAAAGCATCTCAGGAGAAAAAGGATCAGGTGAGAATTTCTAGACTGAAGAAGGGTCCCGACCTGAAAGGTCGCCTGTCCATTCCCTCCACGGATGCTGCCTGAGCTGCTGAGTTACTGCGGCAAACTCAGACCCTTGCACTGAGCTGCTGAGTTACTGCGGCAAACTCAGACCGATGCACTGAGCTGCTGAGTCAGATTCCGATGGTCTGACTGCATGTTGTATCAAATCTTCAAAGATTTATCACTGACTAGGAAAAAAACATTTTGGCATGTCTTGAGCTATCTAAGACAGCTGGCGAACTGCAAATGTGTTTATCTGTTAGACTTGCTGAGAAGTACACTTACAACGGAAATGTTTTAAAACCATGACATGAGGTCTAAACACCAAAAGCTTGACCACCAGGTGGCGCCAGCAATGGCTGCCTCGCCAACAGTCTGTTTGCCCCTTCTTTCTTTGTGTCTATTTTATATGTGTTAAATGTATGTTTTAGTGTTCTTGTTTTATGTGGGGAGGTGGGGGGGGGGAGGGGATTGGGTAAACTTTTTCTAATCTCTTACCTCGATGGAAATGCGATTTTTCCCCCCGTATCGTATCTCCGTCCGCACTGCGGCCTAACATCGAGGAGTCGGCGGCCTTTGGAGACTGACTTCGGGAGCTCCAACCGTGGAGCCTGCGGGACTTACCATCACAGATTTTGCTACTCCTGTCGTGGATCGAGCTTGGAGCTCCAACCGTTGGTGTTTTTTGTACTTAAACATCACGGAGCTCGCGGTCTCCGGTCAGAGACCGACTTCGGGAAGTCCAAGACGCGGGAGATTCGCTTGCCACGACGCAGGAGCTTCGATTGCTCCGACGCGGGGAATTCGACCGCCGGCTGTGGGACCTTCAATCGCCCAGACAGATGCTTCAACTGCCCTGATCGCGGGAGAATAACGAGGAGGAAGATTGAACTTTATTGCCTTCCATCACAGTGAGGAATGTGGGGAATCCACTGTGGTGGATGTTTATGTTAACTTTGGGGTGGAAGATTGCAACCTTCACATGGTCCGCCCTGTTTCGACTAATGCTATCAACTTGATGTGCACGAACGGAAGATCAAATAGAACAAGTTGTCCAACAACTTTAGGCTGTGCACGCCACACAAAAGAAGAAGAAGATGTTAACTTTGATGTAGTTTTGTGTCTTGTTGCTTTTTTCCCGTATGGCTGTATGGTAATTCACATGTCACTGTACCTTAATTGGTACACGCAACAATAAAATACCTTTGAAACCAGGAATTCTCTTTATTTATTTCCTACATTTCGTTTGGGCTGCTTACAATCCAGCGGTTTGAACATTGATTTCTCTAACTTCAAGTAACCCTTGCATCCCCTCTATCTGTGTCTCTCCCCCACCCTAGTCATTGTACTAGTTTCACTGTCAACCTGCTGAGTTTCGCTGCTTGTCTCACTCGCTACATCACCTTCTCCCACAGCCAACAATGGACCATTGTGGGCTCCACCTTTCCTTGATCGTCGTTGCAGGCTTTGAGTTGTCCTTTTGCATGCATTTCATCCATTTGTTTAGTTTAGTTTAGAGATACAGCGTGGAAAAGGCCCTTCGGCCCACCGAGCCCATGTTGACCAGCGATCCCTGCACACCAACACTATCCAAGTCAAGTCAAGTCAAGTTTTTATTTGTCACATACACATACGAGATGTGCAGTGAAATGAAAGTGGCAATGCTCGCGGACTTTTGTGCAAAAAGACAAACAACCTATAAACACAATCATAACACACATATACCTTTACATAATAAATAATGGAAGAAAAAACGTTCTGTAGAGTCCCTGGTGAGATAGGCATTTACAGTCCAAATGGCCTCTGGGAAGAAACTCCTTCTGAACCTCTCTGTTCTCACCGCATGGCAACGGAGGCGTTTGCCTGACTGTAGCAGCTGGAACAGTCCGTTGCAGGGGTGGAAGGGGTCTCCCATGATATTGTTGGCTCTGGAGTTGCACCTCCTGATGTATAGTTCCTGCAGGGGGACAAGTGAAGTTCCCATAGTGCGTTCAGCCGAACGCACTACTCTCTGCAGAGCCTTCTTGTCCTTGGCAGAGCAATTCCCAAACCAGATGGTAATGTTCCCGGACAAGATGCTTTCCACCGCCGCTGCGTAGAAGCACTGGAGGATCCTTGGAGACACTCTGAATTTCCTCAATTGCCTGAGGTGGTAAAGGCGCTGCCTTGCCTTACTCACGAGTGCTGAGGCGTGTGATGCCCATGTCATATCCTCGGAGATGTGGACTCCCAGATATTTAAAACAGCTCACCCTATCCACAGGATCCTCATTTATCCTCAATGGAGTGTACGTCCTCGGATTATGTGCCCTTCTAAAGTCCATGATCAGCTCCTTCGTTTTTTTGATGTTCAAGAGGAGGCTGTTATCCTGGCACCAGAGTGCTAGATCAGCCACCTCCTCCCGGTAGGCCTTCTCATCATTGTCTGAGATCAGGCCCACCACCACAGTGTCATCAGCAAACTTGATTATTGAGCTGGAGCTGAACCTAGCCACACAGTCATGTGTGTACAGGGAGTACAATAGGGGGCTGAGGACGCAACCCTGGGGCGATCCTGTGCTCAGGGTGAGGGACTTCCATGTATTCCCTCCCATCTTGACTGCCTGGGGCCTGGCGGTGAGAAAGTTCAAGACCCAGGCACACAGGGAGGTGTTGAGCCCCAATTCCCGTAGCTTCCCGGCCAGTCTGGTGGGGACTATCGTGTTGAAGGCTGAACTGTAGTCTATGAACAGCATCCTCACGTAGCCCCCCTTCTGGCTGTCCCGATGGGAGAGAGCGGTGTGCAAGACCTGGGAGACCACATCGTCCGTGGATCTGTTCGGACGGTATGCGAACTGCAACGGGTCCATGTTGCGAGGGAGGAAGGCGCAGATGTGTTTCTTCACCATTCAACTACACAATTCACAATGTTACAGAAGCCAAATAAACTACAAACTTGTACGTCTTTGGAGTGTGGGAGGAAACCGGAGCTGCTGGAGAAAACCCACGCAGGTCACGGGGAGAACGTACAAACTCCATGCAGACAGCGCCTGTAGTCAGGATCGAACCGGGGTCTCTGTCGCTGGAAGGCAGCAACTCTACCGATGCGACACTGTGCCGACCGTGATCTTTTCATATCTTTCCCTCCCCTCTCCACTGGCTCTCACTCTGAAGAAGGGTCTTAACCCGAAACATCACCCATTCCTTCTCCGCAGAGATGCTGCCTGACCTGCTGGGTTACTCCAGCATTTAGTGTTGATCTGCCTTCAATTATTGATGATTGCCGAGGGGTGCAGCTGATTCTATGACATTCCTTTCTCTTCATTCTCCCGCATCAGAGCCGAAGCCATTATAAATCTCCCAATGTTTTTGTCTGCCCGTCAGTTTGAAGATTGCTTCATTTGATTTTCCTTCTGCCATCAAATCTGAAGGATAACCTTTTCCCAGAAGGGAAAGCGCATCTCAAAGCTCCACGAAAGATCAATGCAATTAGTCCATCTCCCTGGCTCTCACACCCACCCACCCCTCTCCTAATCTTTAGTTCCTTTCATAGGTTCATAAATCCTAGGAGCAGAATGAGGCCATTCAGCCCATCACCTCTATTCTGCCATTCAATCATGACTGAGCTATCTTTCAATAGACAATAGACAATAGAGTCCATTGAATAGACAATAGACAATAGGTGCTGGAACAGGCCATTCGGCCCTTCGAGCCAGCACCACCATTCAATGTGATCATGGCTGATCATCCCCAATCAGTAGCAATGCTACAAAATTCTGAGATTTTAAAAATCAAGTCTTTAATTTATCCCATCAGATAAAGCATAAAAAGAAGTTTAATTTGACACCTAATTCACTTTCATATCTTCAGTATTAAAAAGGTTATGACCATTTTCATACTCAGAAATTGGCATCTTGTTCCCTATTGCTTTTTCATTGACTTAACACAAAAGCTGTGATCAAGAACATTTAAAGGCCGATAACTTTCTTAAAATTTAAGAGAACTGAAAGAAATGTTCAGTTATTATAGATTGAAGCATTCTGAAACAAATATGAAACAATCTTACTTAGATGACTTGAAATTAAAGCATATAATTAGTTAGTTATCTAATTGTAGCTAATTACAATATTCAATTACTAGATCTAAACATCTATCCATTTCTTAAGAATAGATTAACATTTCTAAATAGCCTAAGTGTCCAAATAACATTCACACAAGAATTCAGAATAGGGGAATTCGAATCAGGGGAAAACTCAGGAGAGCTCTTGGAATGAACTCGTACCATGGGACAGGGCTTTAAGGCAGCAACTCTACCACTGCACCACCGTGCCACTTAATCCACCAAGCTTCATCACTGTCATAGTTGCGTAGAAGCCTAAAGCTATCGATCAACCTGTTCTATTCTATCTATTTGTTTGTGCACGTCGGGTTAATTGCATTCGTCGAAACAGGGTGGACCACGTGAAGGTTGCAATCTCCCACCCCGTCAAAGTGCCCACTGAGTCCACTCCCAACCCATTCCCATTAAACTTTGCCCCTCTCATCAGAAGCCTATGCCCTCTAGTTCTCGATTCCCAGTCTGGGTAAGAGACTGTGCACTCACCTGGCCATTCAGCTCAGGATTTTACGCACCTCTACAAGATCACCCCTCGGCCTCCTGCGCCCCAAGGAATCAAATCTGACGGTGGCACGGTGGCGCAGAGGTACAGTTGCTATATCACAGCTCCAGAGACCCATGTTCGATCCTGACTACGGGTGCTGTCAGTGTAGAATTTGTTGCTCACGTTCTCCCCGGGACCACGTGGGTTTTGTCCGGGCGCTCCGGTTTCCTCCCACACTCCAATGACGCACGGGGTATTCGGCTAATTGGTTTTGGTAAAATTGTGTGTAGGACGGTGTTAATGTATGGGTGTGGTGAGAAATGAAGTAGATACATCAACGCATTTTGGTTTTTTTTTAATTATTTTTCGTTTTTGTCTTTATTTTTTTAAGTTTTTATTTACTCACTCTGTGACTACACTCTCTGGTAGTTTAGGCCTATTTTTACACATTCACTCTCTCTTTCACTTTCTTTCTTTCCTGCTCTTTCTCTCTTTTACTATTTCATTTTTGTTAAAATTAAAATGGAAGATGTACAATAAATGTATTACGTCATATGCCGCGGTTTATACTATTGTACACTGCTTCTAATAAAAATATTATTCAAAAAAAAGGATGGTGTTAGTGTGCGGGGATCGCTGGTCGGTGCGGACTTGGGGGACCGAAGGGCCAGTTTCCGCGCTGTATCTCTAAACTAAACTGAACCACTACTAAAGTCGTAGTGTTGAGGTTAAATGTGGTTCCTGGCTCATGAGTTAATGGCTGGCAGTGCCTGGAGATTGATGATGTTGGAAGATTGCTTTTTGGATTGCAAACGGCTGCGATAGAACGACTGGTATTAGATATCATTTGTGACACCTCACACGAGTCTAAAGCCATGTTTTAGTTGAGTGGGCGGTGACTGTTGCCAATCTCCTCCTCATAGATCTTGTTTCACTCTTGTCAAACTGCTTCAGGTTTCTCACAACTCACTTCAGAATCAATCAATGACCAGATGAACGGCTGATGGAGAGCCCAGAGGATGGGGCTAATCAAGAGGAGATTTGCTTTCAATCCTCCCCGACAGAAGCTGAAGACCTCAAGATCAATAGAGCAGAAGGTACAGAAGGTAGAGAGTGCTCAACCTCAGCGGGACTGGCTGCATCTCTGGTGAGGAATAGGTGACGTTACGGGAAGAGACCCTTCTTCCCTTTGTCCCGCATCTATACACTGGGGATGGATAGATTGTAACAGAGAAACAAAGAGACATAGAAAAACAGGTGCAGGAGTAGGCCATTTGGCCCTTCGAGCCTGCACCGCTATTCAATATGATCATGGATGATCATCCAGAATCAGTACCCCGTTCCTCCCTTCTGCCCATATCCCTTGATTCCATTAGTCCTAGGAGCTAAATCTAACTCTCTCTTGAAAACATCCAGTGAATCGGCCTCCACTGCCTTCTGTGGCAGAGAATTCCACAGATTCACAACTCTCTGGGTGAAAAGGTTTTTCCTCATCTCAGTCCTAAATGGCTTACCCTTTATTCTTAAACCGCGACCCCTGGTTCTGGACTCCCCCAACATCGGGAACACTTTTCCTGCATCTAGTCTGTAATCATGTATTGTCTTTTTAAAGGGAGAGTCTTTGTAAAGTCTAACATTTTCTAAACTAAATTGAACTAAACTGAACTAAGTGTGAGGATGCAGCTTTATGGGGCTATGGTTAAGGGTCTGTCCCACTTGGGCGACCTAATCCGCGAGTTTAGAAGAGTTTGCCCTCGACTCATACTCGCAGCATGGTTGACACAAGGTCCTAGGAGGTCTTCATAACTCTCCTTCATGCTCGAGAGTGGTCTCCGCATACACAGGCCTCAGCTAGGTCGTGGTGCATTTCTCAACATGCTGAAGAATGCCCGCGAGTAAAAAAAAGTTTGCCATGGAAAAAAATTGAAAGTTTTTTACTCGTAGGTTTAGTTGAGGTAGGTCGTAATAGGCCCTACTGCTATCATAGGCAGTCGAAGGCAATTGAAGGTAGTCGAAGATATAGCTGCTTGAGAAAAAAAAGGTAAGTAATGTGCATAGCAAAAGGATTTGAGTATAGGAGCAGGGAGGTTCTACTGCAGTTGTACAGGGTCTTGGTGAGACCACACCTGGAGCATTGCGTACAGTTTTGGTCTCCAAATCTGAGGAAAGACATTCTTGCCATAGAGGGAGTACAGAGAAGGTTCACCAGACTGATTCCTGGGATGTCATAACTTTCATATGAAGAAAGACTGGATAGACTCGGTTTGTACTCGCTAGAATTTAGAAGATTGAGAGGGGATCTTATAGAAACTTACAAAATTCTTAAGGGGTTGGACAGGCTAGATGCAGGAAGATTGTTCCCGATGTTGGGGAAGTCCAGAACAAGGGGTCATAGTTTAAGGATAAAGGAGAAATCTTTTAGGACCGAGATGAGGAAAACATTTTTCACACACAGAGTGGTGAATCTCTGGAATTCTCTGCCGCAGAAGGTAGTTGAGGCCAGTTCATTGGCTATATTTAAGAGGGAGTTAGATGTGGCCCTTGTGGCTAAAGGGATCAGGGGGGGTATGGAGAGAAGGCAGGTACAGGATACTGAGTTGGATGATCAGCCATGATCATATTGAATGGCGGTGCAGGCTCGAAGGGCTGAATGGCCTACTCCTGCACCTATTTTCAATGTTTCTATGTCTATGTTAAATGCCCGCTAAACTTCATTAAAAGTTGTCTGGCTTCTTAAAAGTGTCTCCACTCCTTCTCACCCTCTTCTCTCTCCCTCTCTCACCTTCTTCTCTTCCATTCTCTCCCTTTTCTCTCCCCCTCCCCCACCCCCCCCTCTCTGCGCTCTCTAAAGGACTTACCGTACCGTACACTGTGCAGCCATCTTTTACCTTCCTGTTCATCGCGGGTGTGAATTTCAGACAGCGCTCCCCTGCATTCCCTGGCCCCTGCCTTTGTAATGTGTATGTGTGTGTGTGTGTGTGTGTGTGTGTGTGTGTGTGTGTGTGTGTGTGTGTGTGTGTGTGTGTGTGTGTGTGTGTGTGTGTGTGTGTGTGTGTGTGTGTGTGTGTGTGCATATGTGCGTGTGTATGTGTGCGTGTGCGTGTGTGCGTGTGTGCATGCGTGCGTGTGCATGTGTGTGTGTGTGTGCGTGTGCGTGTGCGTGTGTGTGTGTGTGTGTGTGTGTGTGCGTGTGTGTGCGTGCGTGCATGCGTGCGTGTGCGCATGTGTGCGCAGTCGGTTGATCCGGCTCGTAGTTTCATCACTGACAGTCGATCCAGCTCGAGGTTTTTTAGGCAAGTGCCATCGAGCTTGAAGGTTGAAGACACTCGCTAAAAAGTCGCGTTAGTGGGACAGGCCCTTCAGGCCACATTTGGGGTGTTGCATGCAGTTCTGCTTGCCTCATTCCAGGAAGGGTATAGTGTACCGTTAATTTAGTTTAGTTTAGAGATACAGCGCGGAAACAGGTCCTTTGACCCACCGAGTACACGGCCCCACCGGCGATCCATGTACACTAACACTATCCTACACACATCAGGGACAATATACAGTATTACCAAGCCAATTAGCCTTTAAACCTGCGCGTCTTTGGAGTGTGGGAGGAAACCGGAGCACCCGTAAAAAACCCACGCGGTCACGGGGACCGTACAGACAGGACCCGTAGTCAGGATCAAACCGGGGTCTCTGGCGCTGTGAGGCAGCAACTCTACCGCTGCAACACCGTGCCGCCCATAGGTCGGGTGTACCTCAGTACACGTGACAACAAGAAACAAAATTAAATACAAGTCAGAGTGCAAACTAATTGTAGCATTAAAACGCAATGAAAATCAGTGCAAAATTAGATTTCTGTCTGAAATCACGACCATGGAATTCATTGGGAAATGGATTTTGGCTTCTCCTCTTCTCTTGCTGCTGCCTACGTGTGATTACGTGGGAGTTGACAGTGTGACAGTCCCACAACACAGTTTCAGTGTTGTTTATTGTCACGTGTAGCAAGGTACAGTGACAAGCTATTGTTGCGTGCTATCCAGTCAGTGGAAAAACAATACATGATTACAATCGAGCCATTTACAGTGTATAGATACATGATAAGGGAATAACATTTAATGCA
>NC_073381.1:98585611-98644451 GCF_028641065.1 Leucoraja erinaceus
GATATGGTCTGGCAAAACACATGAGGTAGCACCAATGCATTTCCAGCTAAGTTATTGAGTTGCTAATAGAACTGGAACATTAGGCCCAAGATGTCTTTTGCAAAGGGGAGCTAGAACCAATGCCAACATCTCCAAATGCTTCACGAACAGTCAACCAGGACCACAAGATGACCGACAGTGAAAGGATTGGATGGGATGGATGTGGAGAGGATGTTTCCACTAGTGGGAGAGTCTAGGACCAGAGGGCACAGCCTCAGAATTTATGGAAGGAGATGAGGAGAAATATATTTAGAGGGTGGTGAATCTGTGGAATTCTTTGCCACAGAAGGCTGTGGAGGCCAAGTCACTGGATATTATTAAGATGGAGATTAACAGATTCTTGATTAGTATGGGTGTCAGAGGTTATGGGGAGAAGGCAGGAGAATGGGGTTGAGAGGGAAAGATAGATCAGCAATGATCGAATGGCCTAATTCCGCTCTGAGAACATATGAATTTATCAACTCATGAAAAGCTGCAGACAGTTGTAGATGTGACCTAGTCAATCACAGGATTAGACTCCACTGAGCCTGAAGAAGGGTCTCGATCCGAAACGTCACCCAATTCCTTCTCTCCAGAGATGCTGCCTGTCCTGCTGAGTTACTCCAGCATTTAGCGTCTATCTTCGGTGTAAAGTAGCATCTGCAGTTCCTCCCCACACAGATTCCCCATCATCGAAACCTTGATCCACAGGAGGATGATGGGTGATGATGATATAGAGAGATAAAGAACAATGAATGAAAGATATGCAACAAAGTGACAATGATAAAGGAAACAGGCTATTTCTGGCCACTTGTTGGGTGAAAACAAGAAGCTGGTGCAACTTGGGTGGGGGAGGGATGGCGAGAGAGGGAATGCAAGGGTTACTTGAAGTTAGAGAAGCAGCCCAAGCGAAATATGAGATGCTGTTCCTCCAACTTGCGTTTAACCTCACTGACAATGGAGGAGGCCCAGGACAGAGAGGTCAGTGTGGGAATGGGAAGGAGAATTAAAATGTTCAGCAACCGGGAGCTCAAGTTGATATCCCTTTCCAGTGACTTTCTTTCATTCATTTGTTCTTTATCTCTTTACATCATCGTCTATATCTCTCGTTTCCCTTCCCTGTGACTTTCAGTCTGAAGAAGGGTCTCGATCCGAAACATCACCCATTCCTTCTATCCGGAGATGCTGCCTGACCCGCTGAGTTACTGCAGCTTATTGTGTCTATCTTCAGTTTAAACCAGCATCTGCAGTTCCTTCCTACATGCCACTTAATGCCACTTAAATGCCACTCTCGTATTTGCCTCCACCACTGCCCTCTGGCTGTGCGTTCCAGGCACCTGCCATACCCCTGTGTTAAAGAAAAACTCGAGCCACAAATCTCCTCCAAACTTTGCCCCATTGACATAAAACTCCCAGCGCAGTTTATACCAGGCTCTCGAAACGGGAGAAGGAGATAAAATGTTGCAATTGTGAGTTACGATCACTGGGAATTAAAAATGAAGGGCTAGAAATGGGCAGCACGGTGGCGCAGTGGTAGAGTTGCTGCCTCACAGCGTCAGAGACCTGAGTTCCGTCCCGACTACGGGTGCTGTCTGTACGGAGTTCGTACGTTCTCCCCATGACCTGTGTGGGTTTTCTCCGAGATCTTCGGTTTCCTCCCACACTCCAAAAACGTTAAGGTTTGTAGGTTAATTGGCTTGGTATAAATGTAAATTGTCCCTAGTGGGTGTAGAATAGTGTTCGTGTATTTTTTTGTTATTTTTAGTGTGTTTTAAAAGTTTGTTTTATGTCGGGGGAAACTTTTTTTTAATCTCTTACCTTGCCGGAGATGCGATTGTTTTCCGGGTCGTATCTCCGGTTGCTCTGCGGCCTAACATCATGGAGCTGGAGGCCTCGCTCGGGTCTGACTTTGAGCCCCACCGTGGGGGAGTGAACTTACCATCGGAGCCGATCCCTTGCCTGGGATCGACGCTCCAACCGCGGCCTGCGGACTTTAACATCAAGGAGCTCGCTGTATCGGGTAGAGACCAATGTCGGGAAGCTCCAAAAGCCACACGATGTTCGACTAGTCCCGACCTGGGGTAGATCGCCCGGCGCAGGGGAGCTGAGATTCCCCCCAATGCAGGAGCTTGATCTCCCCAACGAGGAGGCCCACCGCCGGCTACGGGAGTAAGATCGTCCCGTCAACGGAAGGTTAGAGGCCCCCGACCGCTGGAGAACAAAGAAGGGAGAGATTGAACTTTTTTTTTGCCTTCCTTCACAGTGAGGAATGTGGAGGAGTCACTGTGGTGGATGTTCATGTTAAATGTATTTTGTGTGTTCTGTTGCTTTTTATTGGTGTGACTGTGTGGCAAATCAAATTCCTCATATGTTGCAAAACACTTGACTAATAAAGTATTATTGTGATTATGATTATGATTAGTGTGTGGGATCACTGGTCGGAGCTGAATAGGTGGCACAAAAGGCCTGTTTCCGCGCTGTATCTCGAAACTAAACTAAACCAAATGTCTATCCCTTCCCCTGACACAATCCACAACAGATCAGTGACACTTCCACCCACCCCTCCCTCTCGTACTCCCCTTCACTCCTCTCACCTCTCACCTCTCGTATATGCAACAGTGAACCTGCACACACATCTAATTGGATATCCCTGAAGCAAGCAGGCACTTCCGAAGACCAAGATTTGCTGCTGTGTGATGATAGTTCTTCTCCCATGCGATGATCTGAGGCAGCTTCCAACCACAGGGTTAACTTGCATCTCCAGTGGACTCGGCCATGATTTCCCCAGCTGCCTTTTCTCCAATCAGCAGGGTCTCAGCAAGCACGATTATGAATTTTCTCACTTTGTTCTGTCTCAGCGCTACCCTTCCGAAGTGTTTATTTCTTCATTTTCACATTCTCAATGTCATGAGGAGCCGGAAATAAGGGACGTGATATCTGAAAATATGTATTTCGTTAGCCTTCAAGGGCTGGAGTGGTCGAGTCATTGAGTTATACAATGTGGAAACAGGACTATTGGCCACCGAGTCCGCGCCGACCAGCGATCCCCGCACGTTAACACTGCCCCACACACACTAGGGACAATTTACACTTACACCAGGCCAATTAACCTACAAACCTGCACGTCTTTGGAGTGTGGGAGGAAACCGAAGATCCCGGAGAAAACCCATGCAGGTCATGGAGGGGACACGTACAAACTCCGTAGGTTGTAGCCAGTGCTGACTGGTGAATTTCAGCACCCATAGTCAGGATCGAACCCAGGTCTCTGGCACTGCAAGGCAGTAGCTCTAGTGTTGTGCCACCGTGCCGCCATGCTACACTGGTCCCACCTGCCTGCGTTTGACCCATATCCCTCCAAACCTGTTCTGTCCATGTACCTGTCTAATTGTTTCTTACACGTTGGGATAGTCCCAGCCTCAACTACCTCCTCTGGCAGCTCGTTCCATACATCCACCACCCTCTGGGTGAAAAAGTTGCCTCTCAGGTTCCTGTAAAATCTTTTCCTCTTCACCTTGAAAAGCTGCACAACAAACTCAACCATTTCAGATGACCTGCCTTCCCTGTTCGTGTGACTGCCGACCAGATGTGATCTCAGTCATCCAACATTAATATTAACTCCTTTTATTAATCTTCCTGCAAGCACAGTCTGATCTTCTGGCCATTTCTAACACTTCCTTTAAACTTCCAGCGAATCGTGGAAATTATAGGCAGGTGAGCCTCACGTCAGTGGTAGGGAAGCTACTGAAGAGGATTCTCCGGAAGAGAATGTCATTATTTTTTAGAGATACAGCGTGGAAACAGGCCCCTCGGCCCACTGAGTCCACGCCGACCAGCGATCATCCGCTCACACTGATTCTATCCTACACACACTGGGGGCAAGTTATAGAAGCCAATTAACCTACAAACCTCCTACCTGTGGGAGGAAACCGGAGCACCCTGAGGAAACCCACACAGCCACAGGGAGAACGTGCAAACTCCACACACACGCACAGCCAGAAAGCGAGACCCGAGGTCACGATCATCTTTTAGAAACATAGAAACATAGAAACATAGAAATTAGGGGCAGGAGTAGGCCATTCGGCCCTTCGAGCCTGCACCGCCATTCAATATGATCATGGCTGATCATCCAACTCAGTATCCCGTACCTGCCTTCTCTCCATACCCCCTGATCCCCTTAGCCACAAGGGTCACATCTAACTCTTAAATATAGCCAATGAACTGGCCTCGACTACCCTCTGTGGCAGAGAGTTCCAGAGATTCACCACTCTCTGTGTGAAAAAAGTTCTTCTCATCTCGGTTTTAAAGGATTTCCCCCTTATCCTTAAGCTGTGACCCCTTGTCCTGGACTTCCCCAACATCGGGAGCAATCTTCCTGCATCTAGCCTGTCCAACCCCTTAAGAATTTTGTAAGTTTCTATAAGATCCCCTCTCAATCTCCTAAATTCTAGAGAGTATAAACCAAGTCTATCCAGTCTTTCTTCATAAGACAGTCCTGACATCCCAGGAATCAGTCTGGTGAACCTTCTTCTCTGCACTCCCTCTATGGCAATAATGTCCTTCCTCAGATTTGGAGACCAAAACTGTACGCAATACTCCAGGTGTGGTCTCACCAAGACCCTGTACAACTGCAGTAGAACCTTCCTGCTCCTATACTCAAATACTTTTGCTATGAAAGCTAACATACCATTCGCTTTCTTCACTGCCTGCTGCACCTGCATGCCTACTTTCAATGACTGGTGTACCATGGCACACAGGTCTCGCTGCATCTCCCCTTTTCCTAGTCGGCCACCATTTAGATAATAGTCTGCTTTCCTGTTTTTGCCACCAATATGGATAACGTCACATTTATCCACATTATACTGCATCTGCCAAACATTTGCCCACTCACCCAGCCTATCCAAGTCACCTTGCAGTCTCCTAGCATCCTCCTCACAGCTAACACTGCCCCCCAGCTTAGTGTCATCCGCAAACTTAGAGATATTGCCTTCAATTCCCTCATCCAGATCATTAATATATATTGTAAATAGCTGGGGTCCCAGCACTGAGCCTTGCGGTACCCCACTAGTCACTGCCTGCCATTGTGAAAAGGACCCGTTTACTCCTACTCTTGTACTATTTTGTATTCATGGTGTTGAATGTGTATTTACGATAATCGGATCAATGCGAGAATCTGACAGTAGTCAGGATCGAACCCGGGTCTCCGGCCCTGTGAGACCAGCTGTGTCACTGTGGGCCACCCATGTTTAGTTTAGTTTAGTCTAGAGATACAGCGTGGAAGCAGGTCCTTCGACCCACTGAGTCTGCACCGATCAGCGATCAACCCGTGCATTAGCATGATCCTACACGCACTGGGGATGAATTTTCTTACACTTACACCAAGCCATTTAACCTACAAACCTGCACCGTCTTTGGAGTGTGTGAGGAAACTGAAGATCTCGGACAAAACTCACGCAGGTCACGGGGAGAACATACAAACTCCGTACAGACAGCTCCGGAGGTCAGGACCGAACCCAGGTCTCCGGCGCTGCATGACAGCAACTCTACCGCTGCGCCACCGTGCTGCCCTTAAAATTATAATTTTCTTTAGAGAGATAGAGCGTGGAAACAGGCCCTTCAGCCCATCGATTCCGCACTGACCAGCGATCCCCGCATTTTAACACTATGGCCAATAAGGGACAATAGGGACAATATATATTTACACCAAAATATATGAGCCATGCCAGTGCATTTGCAGCTAAATTAATGAGTTCAGATAGAACTGGAAAATTATGCCCAAGAGGGTACAAGGGAAAGATAGATCAGCCATGATAGAATGGTGATGGGCTGAATGGCCTAATTCTGCTCCAATCATTTACAAACATGAACCCCATTAGAGCTCTTCTTCTTCTTCTTGAGTATGGCGTGCACAGCCGAAAGTTGTAAGACAACTTGTTCTGTCTGATCTTCTGTTTATGCACGTCAGGTTGATTGCATTCGTCGAAACAGGGTGGACCACGTGAAGGTTGCAATCTCCCACCCCGACCATTGGAGCTGATTTGATACATAGATTAGTTCATATTAATGCCCAGCCCGTCCCAGAAAATCCAATTCATGAAACCCCGGGCAGCAGAGTGGCCCAGCTGGTAGAACTTGTCGAGTTGCTGCCTCACTGCGCCAGAGACCCAGGCTCAATCCTGGCTACGGGTGATGTTGGAGGTCGTTACCAAAGTGACGTTTGAGAGGCATTTAGATAAGCGCATGGATATGCAGGGAATGGATGGAATGGTTCATATGCAGGCAAGACCAGTTTAACTTGGCATCATGTTCGATACAGGCATTGTGGGCCGAAGGGCCTGTTCCTGTGCTGTACTGTTCCATGTCCCATGTTAATAAAGTGCCGGGATCAATTGAAGACTTACCAAAATCTATAAATAATTATTTATCGCCAATGGCATCTGAGGATTTGGAGCAAGGGTATGACTAGATGGATTTCAGTTTCAAGTCACGTTTGGTCCATACCCCTCCAAACCCATCCATGTACCTGTCTAACTGTTTCTTAAGCATTGGGATAGTCCCAGCGTCAACTACCTCCTCTGGCAGCTTGTTCCATACACCCACCACCCTTTGTGTGAAAAAGTTACCCCTCAGATAATTTGCTTGTTTTAACTGTAAGGTGTCCTTGAGTGTTCTGAAAGGCACCCATAAATAAAATGTATTTATTATTATTATTATTATTATTATTATTATTATTATTATTATTATTATTATTATTATTCCTATTATATCTTTTCCCCTTCACCTTGAACCTAGGTCGTCTGGTCAAGAGACTCTGTGCGTCTGAAAGTGTTTAAGATTTAGAAGTTACAAAATGAATTCTGCTGCAGATTTAGAAGTTACAAAATGAATGCCTAACCTTTCTGCTACTACACTAGTGAGATTTCAGCACAATAACACTCAATATTTTTGCTCTATGATAAACAGTCAGAAAGATGTTCTGACAATGGTTCTTTCTCTCCGCAGATTGCTATGTACAAACAATTAATCAACAAGGTCAAAAAACAAGTTGCAAAAAATAGCTCCTTCAGCATAACCATATATGGGCTAACCTTTCCTCAATCGGAAGAACCTGTCAATCTTCTGATTTAACCATGTATGGACAAAGCAAGAGGATCTAAAATGTTCTGTAAGATAAAGAATCGCTGAATTGCTGATTATTAGGGTATAAATATATCTGATTGAACATCACCTCTGTGTGTGGAGAAAGGGGGACTCTGTAGTCTGTGTTTAAATACTGTGGGAGCTGTTCTCCCACACCCGCCTGGTGAAATAAAGACATTACTGTATTACTACCTTTTGTGGTGTTATCTGATTGAAGCAAATCGAACTTTAACACGTCTACCCGATCGATTCCCCTCATAATTTTGTACACCTCTATAAGATCACCCCTCATCCTCCCGTGCTCCAGGGAATAGAGTCCCAGCCTACTCAACCTCTCCCTATAGCTCGCACCTGGCAACATCCTCGCAAATCTTCTCTGCGCCCTTTCCAACTTGACAGCACCATTCTCACTGATTTTTTCAAGCAAAATGCAGTAGCTTTGACGTCAAAAAGAGCAACTCTGCATACTATGAGCAATAAATTATGATTTATCCTGGTACATTCAAAGCTAATAATTCATCCGCGTCCTCATAATTAATGCAACCAGCCACATCAGCACTGCGCCCATTTCCAGCAAGCTAATTAGTGTTGTTTGGATTCCCAACCTGGCCTCTTCAGCAAGTTTTAACAACCAAGGCACCTCTAATAAAACAGAGCTCGGGATTCTGCCTTGCCCTCCGCTGGAAGGTTTGGATTCAGCACTTTGTGAGAAGCCAGGATCAGGTCGTTCTTCCCAACTCCTCGGTTGCATGAAGCTATGGTATATTGTCCGCTGAATCACATCCCTCTCTCAACGTCTGCACCATGAGGTTCAGCCACACCGATTAGGAGCAGGAGTCGAACCGCTCGGACTCTCTAGACTGCTCCAAAAATCCACCTGGATAGTTATGGGCAGCGCAGCGGTAGAGTTGCTGCCTCACAGCGTTAGACACCCGGCTTTGATCCCGACTACGGGTGCTGTCTGTACAGAGTTTGTACATTCTCCCCATGACCTACATGGGTTTTCTCCACGATCTTCCGTTTCCTCCCACACTCCTAAAACGTACAGGTTTGTAGATTAATTGGCTTGGTATAAATGTAAAATTGCCCCTAGTGTGTGTAGGATAGTGTCAGTGTGCGGGGATCGCTGGTCGGCACGGACTCGGTGGGCCGAAGGGCCTGTTTGCGTGCTGTATCTCTAAACTAAACTACAAAAACGTGCAGGTTTGTAGGTTCAATGGATTTGGTATAAAATGGTGAATTGTCCCTAGTGTGTAGGATAGTGCTAGTGTACGGGCTGATCGCTGGTCGGCACGGACTCGCCGGGCCTGTTTCCACGCTTTGTCTCTAAAGTCGAAAGTCCAAAATATGATAGTGAACTCAGATTGCTGGTAACATTTTTATCAAAGTGCTGCAGTAACTCAGCGGGTCAGGCAGATTCTCTGGCGAAAAAAGTTGGGTGAAGTTTCGGGTCGGGACCCTTCTTCAGACTAGTGTTGATGGGGCATGTTGGTCAGTGTGGACAAGTTGGGCCGAAGGGCCTGTGTGCACGTTTTATAATGCTGTGACTGTAACTCTAAAACAGCTTGCAATAGATAGAGGTAAACAATCTCACAAGCATTAGATCAGAACGAGGTGATATCAGATTGATATTTGATTTGGGCGTGATGGTGTATGGTTAAACAAATAATAGTGTGGGTGGGGGAGATGACATCAAGAACATCCATGCCCCCCCCCTATCAAATGGCAGAGTCTGGGTATGCAAGTATTAAAAATAAGGCTGAGGTATTCACAAATATGTTCAGTCAGGAGTTCTGAGTTAATAATCCATCTCTATTTCCCCTGAGATCCTCACCATTACAGAATCCAAACTTCAGCAAAGATTCATTCAACATGATGCCAAGAAAGGCTGTGAGCACTCGATTCAGAAAAGGCTATTTGGAACATTGGGGGCGGCACGGTGGCGCAGCGGTAGAGTTGCCCGGGTTCCATCCTGACTACGGGTGCTGTCTGTACGGAGTTTGTACGTTCTCCCCGTGACCTGCGTGGGTTTTCTCTGAGATCTCCGGTTTCCTCCCACATTCCAAAGACGTACAGGTTTGTACGTTAATTGGCTTGGTAAATGTAAAAATTGTCCCTAGTGTGTGCAGGATAGTGTTAAGAGCCTGTCCCACGAGCATGCGACCTGCATGCGGCAAGCGTGACCTAACGTGGTCACTTGAGCCGTACGGCATGCGGGAAGCACGACCAAACCAGAAGCGGGAGCCACGCAGAGGTCGAGTGTGTGACACGGCGTCGAGGTGGCTGCTGGCCAGCAGGCCATTGCCGCACGGAATTTTTCAACACGGTCAGTTTTTCGGTGCCCCGCGCGATGTCGGGACCTGCTCCGCACAACTCCATACGGCTCCGGCGATCGAAGTGGTACCGGCCCCGCGAGGCCTTATGGCTTAAGCGACCACGTTAGGACTTGCTTGCCGCATGCGGGCGCAAGCTGGTGGGATCGGCCCTTTAGGTCGCGCTTGCCGCATGCAGGTCGCATGCTCGTGGGACAGGCCCTTAACACTATCCTGCACACACTAGGGACAATTTTTACATTTACCAAGCCAATTAACCTACAAACCTGTACATCTTTGGAATGTGGGAGGAAACCGGAGATCCTTTAGTGTGTGGGGATCGCTGGTAGGCGCGGACAAGAGCGGAACGCGCTATCAAAACATGGAGGGGACAGGGGACACCATTTTTTGGCGGCCTCGCGCGCATGCGCGCACTCACATACACGCACTCGCGCGAGGCTTCGGAGGCTCAATCCAGCGCTAAATGCAGCTCTCCATGCTGGCCATATTTCCTGCAAGTCCAGGGAGGGCTATAGGCTCACCTGGCGGAACAGGCAGTTGAGCTGGGTTTAGTGCTGTTTCACTGCGCAGGCTGTGCGCCTGGGGGCACAGCTCGCGTCTGACTCCTCACCTCTCTGGCCGTTCATCTCCTTTAAACTTTTTCCCTCTCACCGTATAGCTATGACCTCTAGTGTTGCATATTTACGCCCAAAAAGGTTTTGGCTGTTTACCCGATCAATACGTCTCATTCAGTTCCAGAGAAAACAATCCAACTGCAGCTAAAACCCTCTAATCCAGGCAGAATCCAAGATAATCCTTGTCTGCACCCTCTCCAACGCTTCCACATCTTTCCTATAAAGGGGCGACCAGAACTGGCTGCACAAGGGGAGGCACCGTAGCGCAGCTGGTCGAGATCCAGGTTCTATCCTGACTTCGGGTCCTGTCTGTGTGGATAGGGTTGCCAACTGTCCCGTATTAGCCGGGACATCCCGTATATTGGGCTAAATTGGTTTGTCTCGTACGGGACGGCCCTTGTCCCGTATTTGACCGCTACTACTCGGGTCGAGGGGACTGTCGGGTCGGAGCGCCGTGTCCGGCTCCGCCTCACCCGTCCCGACGTAATGCAGCCCATGGAGTGCAGCAGCAGCAGCAGCGCCTCGCCCGTGGCCCCGTCGGTCGGCAGCCCGGCCAGCTGTCCGACCTTCGGACCTTCGCTTACCACTGACACCACCACCACCCCTCCTTCTCATGGCCGATCATCGGTCCATGAGTTGGATGGGGCGCCAGACTTTGCGTGCGAAGTCGCGCGGCCCGGGCCAAAACTCCTCAGCTGGCCCGCCGGCTGGGCTTTGTGTGTAGTCCAGCACCCGGGACAACTCATCATTCACCCAGCCACGGCCCAGTCAGTCAACGAATTGCCGTCGGGAATTTGTCCCGTATTTTGACCTTTTGTCCCCAATTTGGGAATGAAAAAGGTGGCAATGTTCTCAAGCTGAGCCTGTTCAACATTTTCTCATAAAACATTGTAAGTGTTATCGAAGGAAACCTACTCTGAATGACTTCCAATGTATTAATGTCCTTGTTTACATAAAGGAACCAATATTTTACACCGCGTTCAAAATCAGATATTGACAATAGACAATGGGTTCAAGAGTAGGCCATTCGGCCCTTCGAGCCAGCATCGCCATTCAATGTGATCATGGCTGATCATCCACAATCAGTACCCCGTTCCTGCCTTCTCCCCATATCACCGCTATTTTCAAGAGCCCTATCTAGCTCTCTCTTGAAAGCATCCAGAGAACCGGCATCCACTGCCCTCTGAGGCAGAGAATTCCACAGACTCACCACTCTCTGTGAGAAAAAATATTTCCTCATCTCAGTTCTAAATGGCTTACTCCTTATTATTAAACTGTGGCCCCTGGTTCAGGACTCCCCCAACATCGGGAACATATTTCCTGCTTCTAGCGTGACCAAACCCTAAACAATCTTATAGATAGGGTATAAGTCCAGAATCTTTTGCCAGAGTGCAAATGTCAAAGTCTAGTGGCATAGCTTCAAGATACAAGATGCAAAGTTTAAATAAGAAGGTTTCTGATATGAAACGTCAGCTATCCATATTGAATCTGAAGAAGGGTCCTGATGGGGACAGTCTCATATCCATAGACAGACACAAAAAGCTGGAGTAACTCAACGGGTCATATAGCATCTCTGGAGACAAGGAATAGATGACGTTTTGGGTCGAGACCAGTCTTCAGCAGGTCAGGATCTCAACCTGAAACGTCACCCATTCCTTCTCTCCAGAGATGCTGCCTGTCCCACTGAGTTACTCCAGCATTTTGTGTCTATCTTCAGTTGAAACTAGCACCTGCAGTTCCTTCCTATGCAGTCTCCTAGCCATGTTCTCCAGGGGCATTGCCTGCCCTGCTGAATTACTCCAGCACTTTGTGTCTTCTTTTGTAAGCTAGCATCGGCAGTTCCTTGTGTCTCCAATGGGGGATGCGCGGGGGCAGGTCTTTTTATACAGAGGGTGGTGGGTGCCTGGAACATGCTGCCAGAGGTGGTAGTGGAGACAGATAAGATAGTGGCGTTTAAGAGGATTTTGAATAAATGCACGGATATGCGGTGAATAGAGGGATGTGGATCACATGCAGGCAGCGGAGATTAGTTTACCATATAACCATATAACCATATAACAATTACAGCACGGAAACAGGCCATCTCGGCCCTACAAGTCCGTGCCGAACAATTATTTTCCCTTAGCCCCACCTGCCTGCACTCGTACCATAACCCTCCATTCCCTTCTCATCCATATGCCTATCCAATTTATTTTTAAATGATACCAACGAACCTGCCTCCACCACTTCCACTGGAAGCTCATTCCACACCGCTACCACTCTCTGTGTAAAGAAGTTCCCCCTCATGTTACCCCTAAACTTCTGTCCCTTAATTCTGAAGTCATGTCCCCTTGTTTGAATCTTCCCTATTCTCAAAGGGAAAAGCTTGTCCACGTCAACTCTGTCTATCCCTCTCATCATTTTAAAGACCTCTATCAAGTCCCCCCTTAACCTTCTACGCTCCAAAGAATAAAGACCTAACTTATTCAACCTTTCTCTGTAACTTAGTTGTTGAAACCCAGGCAACATTCTAGTAAATCTCCTCTGTACTCTCTCTATTTTGTTGACATCCTTACTATAATTGGACGACCAAAATTGTACACCATACTCCAGATTTGGTCTCACCAATGCCTTGTACAATTTTAACATTACATCCCAGCTTCTATACTCAATGCTCTGATTTATAAAGGCTAGCATACCAAAAGCTTTCTTTACCACCCTATCTATATGAGATTCCACCTTCAAGGAACTATGCACGGTTATTCCCAGATCCCTCTGTTCAACTGCATTCTTCAATTCCCTACCATTTACCATGTACGTCCTATTTTGATTTGGCCTGCCAAGGTGTAGCACCTCACATTTATCAGCATTAAACTCCATCTGCCATCTTTCAGCCCATTCTTCCAAATGGCCTAAATCAATCTGTAGACTTTGGAAATCCTCTTCATTATCCACAACACCCCCTATCTTGGTATCATCTGCATACTTACTAATCCAATTTACCACACCTTCATCCAGATCATTGATGTACATGGCAAACAACAAAGGACCCAACACAGATCCCTGAGGCACCCCACTAGTCACCTGCCTCCAACCCGATGAACAGCTATCCACCATTACCCTCTGGCTTCTCCCATTCAGCCACTGTTGAATCCATCTTGCTACTCCTGCATTTATACCCAACAGTTGAACCTTCTTAACCAACCTTCCATGAGGAACCTTGTCAAAGGCCTTATTAAAGTCCATATAGACAACATCCACTGCTTTACCCTCGTCAATTTCCCTAGTACTCTCTTCAAAAAAATTCAAGAAGATTAGTCAAACATGACCTTCCAGGCACAAATCCATGTTGACTGTTCCTAATCAGACCCTGTTTATCCAGATGCTTATATATATTATCTCTAAGTATCTTTTCCATTAATTTGCCCACCACTGAAGTCAAACTAACAGGTCTATAATTGCTAGGTTTACTCTTAGAACCCTTTTTAAACAACAGAACAACATGCGCAGTACGCCAATCCTCAGGGACTATTCCCATTTCTAATGACATTTGAAATATTTCTGTCATAGCCTCGGCTATTTTTACACTAACTTCCCTCAATGTCCTAGGGAATATCCTGTCAGGACCTGGAGACTTATCCACTTTTATATTTTTCAAAAGTGTCAGTACTTCTTTTGCTTTGAAACTCATAGTATCCATAGCTACTCTACTAGTTTCCTTTACCTCACATAATTTAATATCCTTCTCCTTGGTGAATACCGAAGAAAATAAATTGTTCAATATCTCCCCCATCTCTTTTGGCTCTGCAGATAGCTGTCCACTGTCTCTCCAATGGACCAATTTTATCCCTTGTTATCCTTTTGCTATTAATATAGCTGTAGAAACCCTTTGGACTTACTTTCACCTTACTTGCCAAAGCAACCTCATATCTTCTTTTAGCTTTTCTAATTTCTTTCTTAACATTCTTTTTACATTCCTTATACTCCTCAAGCACCTCATTTACTTCATGCTGCCTATAATTATTGTAGATCTCCCTCTTTTTCCGAACAAGATGTCCAATTTCCCTTGAAAACCAGGGTTCTTTCCAATTTTTACTGTTTCCTTTCAACCGAACAGGAACATAAAGATTCTGTACTCTTAAAATGTTCCCTTTAAATGTCCTCCATTTCTCTTCTACATTCTTCCCATAAAACAAAATGTCCCAGTTCACTCCTTTTAAATCATTTCGCATCTCATCAAAGTTAGCCTTTCTCCAATCAAACATCTCAACCCTAGGTCCAGTTCTGACCCTCTCCATAATTATATTGAAACTAATGGTATTGTGATCCCTGGACCCGAAGTGCTCCCTAACGCATACCTCCGCCACCTGTCGAATCTCATTTCCTAACAGGAGGTCCAGCACTGCCCCTCCTCTAGTAGGCACCTCTATGTATTGCTGCAAAAAAACTATCCTGCACACATTTTACAAACTCCAAACCATCCAGCCCATTTACAGAATGTGTTTCCCAGTCTATGTGTGGAAAGTTGAAATCACCCACAATCACTACCTTGTGCTTAGTACTAATATCTGCAATCTCCTTACATATTTGCTCTTCCAATTCTCGATCCCCATTTGGCGGTCTATAATACACCCCTATAAGTGTTGCTACACCTTTCCCACTTCTCAGTTCCACCCAAATAGCCTCCCTAGATGAGCCCTCCAATCTATCCTGCCAAAGCACTGCTGTAATATCGTCCCTGACTAGCAATGCAACACCTCCACCTCTTGCCCCTCCAATTCTATCACACCTGAAGCAACAAAATCCTGGAACATTTAGTTTCCAATCACAGCCCTCCTGCAACCATGTTTCACTGATCGCCACAACATCATACTTCCAGGTGTCAATCCAGGCTCTAAGCTCATCCACCTTTCTTACAATGCTCCTAGCATTACAGTTTTTGCCCATTGCTTGAACACTATAGACCTATGCTTAGACCAAAGTAACACAACTTGAAGTTTTTGTTACTAGAATAGAATAGAATAGAATATGTTTATTGTCATTGCACAAAACTGAGCAACAAAATTCCATTTGCTTCTCCTCCGTTAAAAGAAATACAACACGACACCAATGTACTATACCTTAAACACATGTAACCATACCTTAAACAAAAGCGCTGCTTTGCACTTTAGTTGCAATTCTGCAACAAACTTGCTACTGCACACTACACACTATTTCATACATAAGACACTTCGTTCAAAAATGAAATCTCAGGGTACCATTGGGAAGACACAGCTATTCAAAATACAAAACACATCGGGTAATTGAAAACACTAAGATACACACCTGAAAATACTTACTTACAACACTGAACACCAATCAGCCAGCTACAAAAAGGCCTCAGTTAAGCCATTTGGAGAACTTTGCAAGCATGGATGCAGGGAGAGCGAGAGGCGGAGGCGGAAGCGGAGGCGGAGGAGGAGGACGACGACGTGGACGTGGACGTGGTCGAAGAGGCCATGCGCAGACCATTATTTCCGATGACATAAGAGCAACTTTGGTGGACCATGTCATAAACCATGGCCTGACTATGAGGGAAGCTGGGCAGAGAGTCCACCCTAATCTAAGCCGTTGCACAGTTTCATCCATAATAAGGACATTCCGACTGGAAAACAGGTATGTCTTCAACGCTCTACTTTCTACTCTACTCAGATGGTATCTAGAGTATTTACAGTACTGTACCATATCACATTACCGTATCACATGTATTGTGTTGCAGGGTGGCTAATGCTCCTTTTGGAACGAAAGTGGTAGTTTTGTGAAACATACCGTGATTACGTATATTGAGATGTTTCAGTACAGTGTATGGTATATACAGTAAAGTACAGTATAGGTGCACAACCTTTTATCCGGAGTTCCGGAAACCGAAAAACTCCGAAAACCGGCCATTTTTTCCCAGGATGTCGTCTGCACACCAAAGATCACGTTTGGCGCCAAACTTGACCCGGAATGACCCACGGTCAACCCAGATCTGTACTACTGTAGCGGCTGCCTCCTCCCCGGAGACCGGGGAGACACTTAAACATCTGTAAATCATTGCTTAAATGTTAGTCAGTTAGTTTGGAGGGCTTTTATGTGAAGGGGGGGGTTGAAGGGGTAAAACTTTAATTCTTAGTCCCCTACCTGGTCGGAGAGACGGGGAGCGGTCAATGCCTTACCGGGTTGCCGTGCAGTAAGCTCCGCAGCACTGTGGCTGCCGCGAATTTTGGGAGTCGGCGGCGTCGCAGCGCTGGGATACCAGCGGGGAGCGAGCAATGCCTTACCGGGTCACCGTGCGGTAAGCTCCGGAGCGCTGTGGCCGCCGACTCCCAACATTCGCGGAGCTGGGGCTGCGGGCACGGCCGTGGGCGGCGCTGGATTTGGAGCGCCTCGCAGCCAGGGGTAGAGTTGCCGGGGTCGGAGCTACAACTGGCGCCGCCCGCGGTCGGACGGAGCCCCCAGCTCCGCGATGTTGGGAGTCGCCGACCAGGTAGGGGACTAAGAATTAAAGTTTCCCCCTTCACACCCCACCACCACCCCATAAAATCCCTCCAAACTAACTGACTAACATTTATGCAATGATTTACAATGATTCCCCGGTCTCCGGGGAGGAGGCAGCCACTCCAGACTTTTCAAGCCGCCCGCGCTACCTACCTAATCTACGCTAAAAATCTTCCATTCGGAAATCCGAAAATGTCCGAAATCCGACAAGTGTCTGGTCCCAAGGCTTTCGGATAAAAGGTTGTGCACCTGTACTGTAAAAAATAAGCAAACCAATAACAATTTGTGATTGCATTCTGCTATAGAATGACTAGAAGACCTTCTGGGGGTGAACGCCAATGCCTGTTCACCCAACAGCAGGAACTTGCCATTGTGGACCTAGTCAGAGCAAACAATGCAATCCGTCTCCAGCAGCTACGGCAGCAAATACTTGCAGATAGACAGGCAAGTATTCAACAACATAACCCGAGTAAGCATTACCACTATAAGACGCATCTTGGTAAAGCACAAAATGGCCATGAAGCAACTGTACAGGGTCCCATTTGCGAGGAACAGTGTCAGGGTCAAAGGACTTTGACATGAATATGTACAGGTAAGTGTTACAGTCCTTTACATTTACAATACAGTATTGGTAACAGCTGAATATGTACCATCCACATCCATAGCCATCCACAATATGTATTTTTTGTTACAGAGAATCTTGGCCGTGGATGGAGCTGCACAGCCTCATGAATTTATTTACATTGATGAGGCTGGATTCAACCTTAGCAAAACAAGATGATGGGATCGTAATATAATTGGCCAAAGGGCAACTGTGTACGGCCCGGGGCAGCGCGGGGGAAATATCTCATTGTGTGCCGCCATAAGCCTTCGAGGGCTTCTGTACCATCATGCAAAACTAGGTCCATACAATACACAAACTATCATCACATTTCTAGATGCTCTTCATAATATAGCTGTACAGGACAGACCAGAGCAGCCCAGGTTTGTTGTTGTCTGGGATAATGTCAGTTTCCATTGGGCTGCTCTGGTCCGGACCTGGTTCACCAACCATAATCAATTTGAAGTGGTATACTTGCCCCCTTACTCACCATTTCTAAACCCTATAGAAGAATTCTTTTCGGCTTGGAGATGGCGTGTACATGCCCGCCAACCACATGCCCGCATGCCTCTTCTGCAGGCAATGGAACAGGCCTGCGGATACATTGAGGTGAGGTCAATCCATGGATGGATTCGGCACACAAGGGGATATTTTCCCCGATGCCTAGCGGGAGAAGACATTGCTTGCGATGTGGATGAGATCCTGTGGTCAGACCTCAACAGACGGCAGGATCCATAAGCTCACCTACAAACGATTGCCGTGTTTTTCTGTGTTTGCAGTATAGTGTATTTTTGGTTTTATTTTGGTTTTATTTTTGCTCTAACTGAATTTACAGCACTGTGAAGCTGAAGGGAGGAATATGCACACATTCTCGCTGTCCGAGCACGACGTGAGGAGGGCACTGACACGGGTGAACACGAGAAAAGCTGCAGGCCCCGATGGCATCTCGGGGCGAGTATTGTATTCTTTTGTATTGTATTGTATTCAAATTTATTGTCATTGTCTCAATTTGAGACAACGAAATGAATTTCCCTTACAGGCAGTATCATATAAAAATCACAAAAAAAAAATATATATATATATATAAAAATAAATAATAAATAAATAATAAAACATATTAAAAATAAAATTGAAATTGAATTAAAATTATTTAAACAAGCACAAACACAGAAAGTCCACGACACAACATAACATAAATGGCACCAAGGTGAGGATGGCACCATAGTCCAGCCAGCCTCCCCTCCGTGTTCATCCGTGGTCGGGGCCTTCCGAGCACCCGCAGTCGCCGCCCCGGGTGGCCCGATGTTCAGGCCCTCACGCCGGAGTACTCAAGTCCTGTGCTACGCAGCTAGCTCCAGTGCTCACTACATTATTCAACCTCTCCCTGGACAAGTTCGTGGTCCCTGCCTGCTTCAAAAAATCCATCATTGTACCGGTACCAAAAAATGCCTCCCCAGCCTGCCTGAATGACTACCGTCCGGTGGCCCTTACCTCGGTAGTCATGAAATGCTTTGAGAGGCTGGTGAAGAATCACATCTGCGCCTTCCTCCCTCGGAACATGGACCCGTTGCAGTTTGCATACCGTCCGAACAGGTCCACGGACGATGCGGTCTCCCAGGTCTTGCACACCTCTCTCTCCCATCTGGACAGCCAGAAGGGGGGCTACGTGAGGATGCTGTTCATAGACTACAGTTCAGCCTTCAACACGATAGTCCCCACCAGGCTGGCCGAGACGCTAATAGAATTGGGGCTCAACACCTCCCTGTGTGCCTGGGTCCTGGACTTTCTCACCGCCAGGCCCCAGGTAGTCAAGATGGGAAGGGAATACATCGAAGTCCCTCACCCTGAGCACAGGATCGCCCCAGGGTTGCGTCCTCAGCCCCCTATTGTACTCCCTGTACACACATGACTGTGTGGCTAGGTTCAGCTCCAATTCAATAATTAAGTTTGCTGATGACACTGTGGTGGTGGGCCTGATCTCAGACAATGATGAGAAGGCCTACCGGGAGGAGGTGGCTGATCTAGCACTCTGGTGCCAGGAGAACAGCCTCCTCTTGAACATCAAAAAAACGAAGGAGCTGATCATGGACTTTAGGAGGGCACATCATCCGAGGACGTACACTCCATTGAGTATAAATGGGGATCCTGTGGATAGGGTGAACTGTTTTAAATATCTGGGAGTCCACATCTCTGAGGATATGACATGGTCATCACACGCCTCAGCACTGGTGAGTAAGGCAAGGCAGCGTCTTTACCACCTCAGGCAATTGAAGAAATTCAGAGTGTCTCCGAGGATCCTCCAGTGCTTCTACGCAGCGGCGGTGGAAAGCATCTTGTCCGGGAACATTACCATCTGGTTCGGGAATTGCTCTGCCAAGGACAAGAAGGCTATGCAGAGAGTAGTGCGTTCGGCCGAACGCACTATGGGAACTTCACTCACCCCCCTGCAGGAACTATACAACAGGAGGTGCAACTCCAGAGCAAACAAAATCATGAGAGACCTCTTCCACCCCTGCAACGGACTGTTCCACCCGCTACGGTCAGGCAAACACCTCCGTTGCCATGCAGTGAGAACGGAGAGGTTGAGAAGGAGTTTCTTCCCAGAGGCAATTCGGACTGTAAACGCCTTTCTCACCAGGGACTAACTCTACAGAACGTTTTTCCTTCTATTATTTATTATGTAAAAGAATATGTGTGTTTTGATTGTGTTTATAATTTGTTTGGTTGTTTTGTTGTTTGTCTTTTGCACAAAAGTCCACGAGCATTGCCACTTTCATTTCACTGCACATCTCGTATGTGTATGTGACAAATAAACTTGACTTGACTTGACGTGTTGTCTTTCCGCTGACTGGTTAGCACGCAACAAAAGCTTTTCACTGTACCTCGATACACGTGACAATAAACTAAACTGAACTGAACTGGGAAATTGACACAAAGTGCTGGAGTAACTCAGCGGGTTCAGAGAACATCTCTGGAGAAATGGACTAGGTGACGTTCGGGTCGAGACCCTTCTTCAGACTGAGATTCAGGGGAGAGAGAAATGAGAGATCTAGAATGAGAGATATAGAACAAATGAATGAAATATGCGATAAAGGAAACAGGCTATTGTGAGCTGTGAGCTAGATGAAAATAAGTTACAGACAATGAGACTCAACAAGACTTTGGGTGAGACGGTATGCATTAATGCGTTAATTGGGAAATACATGGGGCAACATGTTCTGGCCATTAACTAGTAATTCAAATGACTGCTTCGCCTACACTGTTAGAAACATGTGTTTGCTTGAACAGCAATAGAATTTTGCACTGTACATCCAATTAGCAAATCGCCTTAATATTCCCCTGTCCAAGAGTAGATTTAGAAGCAGGTGAGGAGAAGTAGTCAGTAACATACATTTAACGTCACAGGGCATTAAAGGGTTATGAGGACTTGATGACAGGGCTCAGAAACTACTTAATCCACCCGTGAACATGGAACATAGAACAGTACAGCACAGGAACAGGCCCTTCGGTCCACAATGTCTGTGCCAGACATGATGCATCAAACTAATCTACCTGCCTGCACGTGATTCATACCCCTCTATTTCCCACACTTCCACATGTCTATCTAAAAACCTCTCAAACACCATTATAGTTGTGGCGCAGTGGTAGAGTTGCTGTCCTTCAGCACCAGAGATCCGTGTTCGATCCTGACCACTCACACTGTCTGTACAGAGTTTGCACGTTCTCCTTGTGACCACGTGGGTTTTCTCTGGGTGCTCTGGTTTCCTCCCGCATTCCAAAGGCGTACTTATTTGTCGGTTCATTGGCTTCTGTAAAATCGTACCTGGTTCCGAGTGTATAGGATAGTGTTAGTGTACGGGGCGATCGCTGGTCGGCGCGGACAAGAGCGGAACTCGCTATCAAAACATGGAGGGGACAGGGGACACCATTTTTTGGCGGCCATGCGCGCACTCACACACACGCACGCGCGCGAGGCTTCAGAGGCTCAATCCAGCGCTAAATGTAGCACAACTCTGCCTGTCTTGCCGGGTTAACTACAGCCCTGTCTGGACTGACGGGACACTAGCGCTGCTTCTCCACGCTGGCCATATTTCCCGCAAGTCCAGGGAGGGCTGTAGGCTCACCTGGCGGAACAGGCAGTTGAGCTGGGTTTAGTGCTGTTTCTCTGCGCTGCCTGTACGCCTGGGGGCACAGCTCGCGTCTGACTCCTGACCTCTCTGGCCACCCGTGGGGGGTGGGGGGGGGGGCACTCGGGACAGCGCCGGAGACCCGGCCGGGATCGATCCCCCCTGCGGATGAGACGCAGGTCTGTGCCACGTCTCCCTCCTCCAATCGCCGTACTCTATCCTCAGTCCCACCCTCCCAGTCCTCCCTCCTCCAATCATCACGCTGAATCATCATGTCCCACCCCCATTGCCAGCAGACCGATGTCTCTCTCATCCAATCGGCGTCCTCGATTATCAGACCCACCTCCACTGTCTCGTGGAAAGCAGAGATTTTAAAATTCGGGTGACAAAAACTTGGGGTGGATGTCCCCCACCTCTCAAAACATGGGGGGGGGGGGGGGGAACGTGTCCCCTCTGGGCTGAAGAGCCTGCTTCCACACTGTATCTCTGAAGTCTAATTAAATCTGCCTCCACCACCACCCCTGGCAGTGTGCACCATGCCCCTCTGAGTAGAAAACCTTGCCCCGTTCATCTCCTTTAAACTTTTTCCCTCTCGCCGTATAGCTATGGGCTCTAGTGTTGCATATTTACACCCAAAAAAGTTCTGGCTGTTTACCCGATCAATACGTCTCATTCAGTTCCAGAGAAAATAATCCAACTGCAGCTAAAACCCTCTAATCCAGGCAGAATCCAAGATAATCCTTGTCTGCACCCTCTCCAATGCTTCCACATCTTTCCTATAAAGGGGGCGACCAGAACTGGCTGCACAAGGGGAGGCACCGTAGCACAGCTGGTCGAGATCCAGGTTCTATCCTGACTTCGGGTCCTGTCTGTGTGGATAGGATTGCCAACTGTCCCGTATTAGACGGGACATCCCGCATATTGGGCTAAATTGGTTTGTCCCGTACGGGAACGCCCTTGTCCCGTATTTGACCGCTACTACTCGGGTCAAAGAGACTGTCAGGTCAGAGCGCCGCGTCCGGCCCCGCCTCACCCGTCCCGGCGTAGTGCAGCCCATGGAGTGCAGCAGCAATAGTCACCGGCCTCCAACCTGACAAACAGCCATCCACCATTACCCTCTGGCGTCTCCCATTCAGCCACTGTTGAATCCATCTTGCTACTCCTGCATTTATACCCAACAGTTGAACCTTCTTAACCAACCTTCCATGAGGAATCTTGTCAAAGGCCTTACTAAAGTCCATATGGACATCCACTGCTTTACCCTCGTCAATTTCCCTAGTACTCTCTTCAAATAATTCAAGAAGATTAGTCAAACATGACCTTCCAGGCACAAATCCATGTTGACTGTTCCTAATCAGACCCTGTTTATCCAGATGCTTATATATATTATCTCTAAGTATCTTTTACATTAATTTGCCCACCACTGAAGTCAAACTAACAGGTCTATAATTGCTAGGTTTACTCTTAGAACCCTTTTTAAACAATGGAACAACATGCGCAGTAGGCCAATCCTCGGGGACTATTCCCATTTCTAATGACATTTGAAATATTTCTGTCATAGCCCCGGCTATTTCTACACTAACTTCCCTCAATGTCCTAGGGAATATCCTGTCAGGACCTGGAGACTTATCCACTTTTATATTTTTCAAAAGTGTCAGTACTTCTTTTGCTTTGAAACTCATAGTATCCATAGCTACTCTACTCGTTTCCCTTACCTCACATAATTTAATATCCTTCTCCTTGGTGAATACTGAAGAAAATAAATTGTTCAATATCTCCCCCCATCTCTTTTGGCTCTGCAGCAAGCTGTTCACTCTGTCTCTCCAATGGACTAATTTTATCCCTCGTTATCCTTTTGCTATTAATATAGCTGTAGAAACCCTTTGGATTCATTTTCACCTTACTTGCCAAAGCAACCTAATATCTTCTTTTAGCTTTTCTAATTTCTTTCTTAAGATTCTTTTTACATTCCTTATACTCCTCAAGCACCTCATTTACTTCATGCTGCCTATAATTATTGTAGATCTCCCTCTTTTTCCGAACAAGATGTCCAATTTCCCTTGAAAACCAGGGTTCTTTCCAATTTTTACTGTTTCCTTTCAACCGAACAGGAATATAAAGATTCTGTACTCTTAAAATTTCCCCTTTAAATGTTTTCCATTTCTCTTCTACATCCTTTCCATAAAACAAAATGTCCCAGTTCACTCCTTTTAAATCATTTTGCATCTCATCAAAGTTAGCCTTTCTCGAATCAAAAATCTCAACCCTAGGTCCAGTTCTGACCTTCTCCATAATTATATTGAAACTAATGGTATTGTGATCACTGGACCCAAAGTGCTCCCCAACGCATACCTCTGCCACCTGACCCGTCTCATTTCCTAACAGGAGGTCCAGCACTGCCCTCCTCTAGTAGGTACCTCTATGTATTGCTACAAAAAACTATCCTGCACACATTTTACAAACTCCAAACCATCCAGCCCATTTACAGAATGTGTTTCCCAGTCTATGTGTGGAAAGTTGAAATCTCCCACAATCACTACCTTGTGCTTAGTACTAATATCTGCAATCTCCTTACATATTTGCTCTTCCAATTCTCGATCCCCATTTGGCGGTCTATAATACACCCCTATAAGTGTTGTTACACCTTTCCCACTTCTCAGTTCCACCCAAATAGCCTCCCTAGATGAGCCCTCCAATCTATCCTGCCAAAGCACTGCTGTAATATCTTCCCTGACTAGCAATGCAACACCTCCACCTCTTGCCCCTCCAATTCTATCACACCTGAAGCAACGAAATTCTGGAATATTTAGTTTCCAATCACAGCCCTCCTGCAACCATGTTTCACTGATCGCCACAACATCATACTTCCAGGTGTCAATCCAGGCTCTAAGCTCATCCACCTTTCTTACAATGCTCCTAGCATTACAGTTTTTGCCCATTGCTTGAACACTATAGACCCATGCTTAGACCAAAGTAACACAACTTGAAGTTTTTGTTACTATACCTTAAACACATGTAACCATACCTTAAACAAAAGCGCTGCTTTGCACTTTAGTTGCAATTCTGCAACACACTTGCTCCTGCACACTACACACTATTTCATACATAAGACACTTTGTTCAAAAATGAAATCTCAGGGTACCATTGGGAAGACACAGCTATTCAAAATACAAAACACATCTGGTAATTGAAAACACTAAGATACACACCTGAAAATACTTACAACTCTGAACACCAATCAGCCAGCTACAAAAAGGCCTCAGTTAAGCCATTTTGGGAACTTTGCAAGCATGGATGCAGAGGCGGAGGCGGAGAGGGAGAGGCCATGCACGGACCATTATTTCCGATGACATAAGAACAACTTTGGTGGACCATGTCATAAACTATGGCCTGACTATGAGGGAAGCTGGGCAGAGAGTCCACCCTAATCTAAGCCGTTGCACAGTTTCATCCATAATAAGGACATTCCGACTGGAAAACAGGTATGTCTTCAACTCTCTACTTTCTACTCTACTCAGATGGTATCTAGAGTATTTACAGTACTGTACCATACATTACCGTATCACATGTATTGTATTGTAGGGTGGCTAATGCTCCTTTTGGAACAAAAGTGGTAGTTTTGTGAAACATACCGTGATTACGTATATTGAGATGTTTCAGTACAGTGTATGGTATGTACAGTATATACAGTACTGTAAAAAATAAGCAAACCAATAACAATTTGTGGTTGCATTTTGCTATAGAATGACTAGAAGACCTTTTGTGGGCGGCGCGACTCTGGTCAGCAGCGGCCTCTGCAGTCTGTCCGCATTTTATTATTTTTCTGTCTGTGTTTAAATGTAGTTTTTGTTATTTTTTGTGGGGGTGGGGCTGGGGTGGGGGGGGTGGGGGGGAACTTTTTAAATTCTTTCCCTGCACTGGAGACCCGACCTTTTCTCGTCGGGTTTCCGTTGTCGTTGGGGCCGCAACGAGGAGCGGCCTCCAACAGGAAGAAGCCGGGGACTCTGGTGCTACGACTCACCGTCGCCGTCGCGGGGCTGGCCGAGTCCGGAGCGGGTGGAGCGGTGGAGGAGCGCTGCTGCTGCTGCTGCTACCGGAGAGTCGGAGGCTCCAACGGCAGGTCTGTGGACGGCGGCACCAGGAGCCCGCGGCTCCCTGGAGGGAGACCGCTTTTCAGGGCTCTCGCAACGGCGACTTCCCCCGCCCGAGTTGCGGGGTTGAAGAGCTCCTGGAGCGGGGCCTTACATCACCGCCCCGCGCGGCTTGGAATGGCCGTGGGACTCTGTGAGCGCACACCGGGGGATCCAACACCAAGACCCGGTGTGCGACCTCGCACCACCCGGCGTGGCTTTAATGGCCGCGGGACAATCGCCATCGCCAGCCGGGGGCTTTGACTTTGACTCTGACATCGGGGGGGGAGAGTGCAGTGGAGAGAAGTTTATTAGGCCTTCCATCACAGCGATGTGATGGATGTTTATGTAAATTATGTTGTGTCTTGGGTCTATGTGTTAGTAATGTATGGCTGCAGAAACGGCATTTCGTTTGGACCTCAAGGGGTCCAAATGACAATTAAATGTATCTTGTATCTTGTTCTGGGGGGTGGATGCCAACGCCTGTTCACCCAACAGCAGGAACTTGCCATTGTGGACCTAGTCAGAGCAAACAATGCAATCCGTCTCAAGCAGCTATTGGCAACAAATACTTGCAGATAGATAGGCAAGTGTTCAACAACATAAACCGAGTAAGCATCACCACTATAAGACGCATCTTGGTAAAGCACAAAATGACCATGAAGCAACTGTACAGGGTCCCATTTGAGAGGAACAGTGTCAGGGTCAAAGGACTTCAACGTGAATATGTACAGGTAAGTGTTACAGTCCTTTACATTTACAATACAGTATTGGTGTAATCCAGTAACAGCTGAATATGTACCATTGTATCAGTACCACATAGCCATCCACAATATGTATTTTTTGTTACAGAGAATCTTGGCCATGGATGGAGCTGCACAGCCTCATGAATTTATTTACATTGATGAGGCTGGATTCAACCTTAGCAAAACAAGACGACGGGGTCGTAATATAATTGGCCAAAGGGCAATTGTGCACGGCCCGGGGCAGCGCGGGGGAAATATCTCATTGTGTGCCGCCATAAGCCTTCGAGGGCTTCTGTACCATCATGCAAAACTAGGTCCATACAATACACAACATATCATCACATTTCTAGATGCTCTTCATAATATAGCTGTACAGGACAGACCAGAGCAGCCCAGGTTTGTTGTTGTCTGGGATAATGTCAGTTTCCATCGGGCTGCTCTGGTCCGGACCTGGTTCACCAACCATAATCAATTTGAAGTGGTATACTTGCCCCCTTACTCGCCATTTCTAAACCCTATAGAAGAATTCTTTTCGGCTTGGAGATGGCGTGTATATGACCGCCAACCACATGCCCGCATGCCTCTTCTGCAGGCAATGGAACAGGCCTGCGGAGACATTGAGGTGAGGTCAATCCATGGATGGATTCGGCACACAAGGGGATATTTTCCCCGATGCCTAGCGGGAGAAGACATTGCTTGCGATGTGGATGAGATCCTGTGGCCAGACCCCAACAGACGGCAGGATCCATAAGCCCACCTACAAACGATTGCCGTGTTTTTCTGTGTTTACAGTATAGTGTATTTTTGGTTTTATTTTGGTTTTATTTTTGCTCTAACTGAATTTACAGTACTGTGAAGTACAGTACTGCAATGTACTGTATTGAGTATTTGATTTTTGGGTTGTTGTGAAAACGTGCCTTCTGTGGAACTGAATAAAAACAGTGAAAATTAAAGACTGCAGTGTTTTATATAAAGTAGACTAGTGTGTTGCTGCTGATCTGAAAGTGTATTCATATGATGCAAGTGTGTATCATTTTGTCATCAGAGTGACGTTTTAGAAACATAGAAACATAGAAATTAGGTGCAGGAGTAGGCCATTCGGCCCTTCGAGCCTGCACCGCCATTCAATATGATCATGGCTGATCATCCAACTCAGTATCCTGTACCTGCCTTCTCTCGATACCCCCTGATCCCCTTAGCCACAAGGGCCACATCTAACTCCCTCTTAAATATAGCCAATGAACTGGCCTCAACTACCCTCTGTGGCAGAGAGTTCCAGAGATTCACCACTCTCTGTGTGAAAAACGTTCTTCTCATCTCGGTTTTAAAGGATTTCCCCTTTATCCTTAAGCTGTGACCCCTTGTCCTGGACTTCCCTAACATCGGGAACAATCTTCCTGCATCTAGCCTGTCCAACCCCTTAAGAATTTTGTAAGTTTCTATAAGATCCCCTCTCAATCTTCTAAATTCTAGAGAGTATAAACCAAGTCTATCCAGTCTTTCTTCATAAGACAGTCCTGACATCCCAGGAATCAGTCTGGTGAACCGTCTCTGCACTCCCTCTATGGCAATAATGTCCTTCCTCAGATTTGGAGACCAAAACTGTACGCAATACTCCAGGTGTGGTCTCACCAAGACCCTGTACAACTGCAGTAGAACCTCTCTGCTCCTATACTCAAATCCTTTTGCAATGAAAGCTAACATACCATTCGCTTTCTTTACTGCCTGCTGCACCTGCATGCCTACCTTCAATGACTGGTGTACCATGACACCCAGGTCTCGCTGCATCTCCCCCTTTCCCAATCGGCCACCATTTAGATAATAGTCTGCTTTCCTGTTTTTGCCACCAAAATGGATAACCTCACATTTATCCACATTATACTGCATCTGCCAAACATTTGCCCACTCACCCAGCCTATCCAAGTCACCTTGCAGTCTCCTAGCATCCTCCTCACAGCTAACACTGCCCCCCAGCTTAGTGTCATCCGCAAACCTGGAGATATTGCCTTCAATTCCCTCATCCAGATCATTAATATATATTGTAAATAGCTGGGGTCCCAGTACTGAGCCTTGGGGTACCCCACTAGTCACTGCCTGCCATTGTGAAAAGGACCCGTTTACTCCTACTCTTTGCTTCCTGTTTGCCAGCCAGTTCTCTATCCACATCAATACTGAACCCCCAATGCCTTGTGCTTTAAGTTTGTTTTGACAAAGTTTTGACAAAGGATTGTTAGGTTTTCATAGAGTTTAGGTTTCGATAGCAGAGTCTCAATTTGACATGGATGTGAATGGTTTATTTCCCAGTGTTGTGTCTTATTTGCTTGTGTGTAGAGTTTTGACACAATGAGCGAAGTTTTGCAAAACGTGTTCAAGCAACGGGCAAAAACTGTAAAATATGCACATTTAAGAAACCCCCCCGCCTCTTATTCTCTGTTAATTTCCTTTTTCTTCTTTCTCCTCTTGTGTCCGAGTGCTTCCCTTTTCTGCTTCCTGCCTCCCATTCTGTCTACTAGCTTTCTCTATTTGAGTCCCTCGCCCCAACCATTCTAGTTTAAAGTCTCCCCAGTAGCCTTTGCAAATTTACATTGACTTCATGTTCGGCATGGACATTAATCCCATTTGTTTAATCAATTTGTGTTGGTTTCCTCCGGGTGCTCTTGTTTCCTCTCACCTTCCTAGGATATTATAGTCAACAGGATAATTACCCTCTCTAGATTCCCCCCCAATGTGTGGTAGAATCAGGGGGGGGGGGGGGGGGGGGGGGGGGTAGGGATGGTGTGGAGAACTTGTTAATGTGTGGAGAATATAACATGGACTAAGTGGGCAGTTGGTGTAAGTGGGCGATTGAGGGTTAGCATTGATCCGGTGGACTGAAGGGCCTGCTGCTGTGGGGTGGGGGGGGGGGGGGGGAGAGAAGTGATAGATTCTCGGGGGAGGTGATTGAAATGTGGGGAAAATAACTAGGAATTTTATGTAGGGTTGGTGCAAATGGGTGATTGAGGGTTCAAATGGTCATAAGTGATAGGAGAAGAAGTAGACCATTTGGCCCATCGAGTCTACTCCGCCATTCGAGTATCTCATACCGCACATCTCATACCGAGATGAGAAGAACTTTTTTCACACAGAGAGTGGTGAATCTCTGGAACTCTCTGCCACAGAGGGTAGTTGAGGCCAGTTCATTGGCTATATTTAAGAGGGAGTTAGATGTGGCCCTTGTGCTTAAGGGGATCAGGGGGTATGGAGAGAAGGCAGGTACGGGATACTGAGTTGGATGATCAGCCATGATCATATTGAATGGCGGTGCAGGCTCGAAGGGCCGAATGGCCTACTCCTGCACCTAATTTCTATGTTTCTATGTCTATGTTTCAATCATGGCTGATCTCTCTCTCACTCTCAAACCTATTTTACCTGCCTTCTCCCCATACGCCCTGACACCAGTACAAATCAAGGGTTAACATGGGCACTATGGGCTGAAGGGCCTGTTTCCATTGTTCCTCTCTGGTAGGATCTGGGAGGAGTTGATTGAAATGTTGAGAGAATATCTTGGAATATGTGTCAGACTGGTGTAACTAGATGATTGAGGGCTGTCATGAAACCAATTGGCCGAAAAGCCTGATTCCATTTTGTCTGACCATATGATGCAGACTGCAATACAGGAACAAGCACGGGATGATCAGGCATTACTTGGGGTGGCACGGTGGCGCAGCGGTAGAGTTGCTGCCTAGCAACACCAGAAACCCAGGTTCGATCCTGACCACGGGTGCTGTCTGTGCAGAGTTTGTACGTTCTCCCCATGACCTACGTGGGTTTTCTCCGGGTGCTCCAGTTTCCTCCCACACTCCAAAGACGTGCGGGTTTGTAGGTTAATTGGCTTTGATAAATTGTCCCTAGTCTGAAGGATAGTGCTAGTGTGCGGGGATTGTTGGTCTGCATGGACTCGGTGCGCCGAAGGGCCTGTTTCTGTGCTGCATCACTAAACTAAACTACACCAACTGAACTAAAATACTTTTTCCTCTAAAACTGTCCTATCAGCCCTCTTTTCTGTTCTGAAGTATATTGTGTAAGCTTGGCAGTCAATGACATTTGACGACTGCACAACTGGGCCTAACGAGTGCTCCAAGCATTTTCTGTTTTCGCTTTGGTTTCCCGCTGTCAGGAGTACGCACGGCCTGATGGAAAGTCGGCCTCTTCTGAAAGGATGCCATAATTAGCCGACCCTGGCAAAGACTCGTGAAAGAGTTCCTCACTGCTTGAGCTGCCTTCTGCAGGCGTTGATCAAATGCGTCCTCATTGAAACGTACTGAATAGTGAAAGGTCTGGGTAGAGTGGCTGTGGAGCGGATGTTTCCACTGGTGGGAGAGTCTAGAACCAGAGGTCACAGACTCAGAATAAAAGGTCGTTCATTTAGGAAGGAGATGAGGAGAAATTTCTTCAGTCAGAGGGTGGCGAATCTGTGGAATTCTTTGCCACAGAAGGCTGTGGAGGCCAAGTCAGTGGATATTTCTGAGGCAGAGATAGAAAGATTCTTGATCAGTGCGGGTGTCAGGGGTTATGGGGAGAAGGCAGGAGAATGGGGTTAGGAGGGAGAGATAGATCAGCCATCATTGAATGGTGGAGCAGATTTTTGATGGGCTGGGTGGCCTAATTCTGCTCCTATTACATGACCTTATGATCTCCAGCAAGATAACTGAGCATCTTAACAGACCGAGTTCATCGCCCGGTCAAGCTGGGAGCTACTGCAAGTCAAGCCGACATCTTTGCCACAATAAGATGAACTGACTCACCCCCTCACGCCCTCCCCCTCACCCCCTCCCCAAACCCCCCCCCCCCACCAATCTTTGCACATCCCCAATCCTTTCCACTGGTCACTTTAATTTCATGTTTCATGTAAGTATTTTGTGTTTTATGACTGTTCGCAGATCAATTTTCCTCCTGGGATAAATAAAGTTCTACCGTATCGTACCAGAGAGGGCGGGAGGGGTGTTGGGGTGGTGAAGAGCAGGAGACGAGAAAAGAGCAGGACTAATCAGGACCGATGACAAATGACCTTAGGCAGGGATGTTCTCTCTGTGCTCCGGTTTCCTCCCACATCCCAAAGGCGCGCAGGTTTAAGGTAATGTTTAGCTTTCTTATTGTCATGTGTATTAACCTCAACTGTCAAAGCTGTTCGGCCGATCAAAGCTGCCACAGCCAGACATAAAAACTGCTTTTTTCCACGAGTAGTAGCTTTACTCAGTAACCAAAATTCTGTAGCCTCCTTTTGCTCTGGTATTTTATTACTTTCTTCCCGTGTTTAATCGATAATGTTTTATTATTAATGTTTAATGGCGGATGGTGGCGCACACACATGACAAGATGGTGGCGCACACAGATGACAAGATGGTGGTGCGCACAGCTGCGGCAGCTCAATGTTCTCTCGGTCGGTGCTTCGTGCTTTTTGTGTACGTGTTGTATTTTGTCCCGTGCACTTTCTGTCGGGCGAACAACGCCTACGGCCAGCATGATCGCCTTAGGATTGGAGCTGGTCACGAGCGGAGTGTTACAGCCGTGTTTGTCTGTTCACACAAGATCCCGGTGGACATAGCGAGGAGCCCCGGCTCTCCGTGGATCACCATCCCCGCGGGGAGGAGGCGAAGGTGGCGCAGAGAGAGAAGGCAAAAGCGAGGCTGCAGGGCCGGCAAGCGCTGGCCAGGCTACGGAGGCAGCCACTGAAACCACCGCTTCCCAGCCTGTTTCTCACGAACGCCAGATCCCTCGCTAACAAGGTGGATGAACTGAGGCTACAGACTGCAGCTAACAACGCCGTGAAGGACAGCTGCATTCTGTTGATCACGAAGACCTGGCTTCATTCTCTCATCCCGGACTCTGCTATCGAGCTAGCACAGCGTCATGACGGGACAAGAGACTCCGGTAAGAGCAGAGGAGGAGGGCTCTGTGTGTACGTGAACAACACCTGGTGTACAAACACAGTGACTATGGACAGTCACTGCTCCCCGGACCTGGAGTATGTTAAATGCAGGCCCATTTATCTCCCTAGAGAGTTTACAGTGGTCATGATAACTGCTGTGTATATACCACCGGATGCTAATGCTAACTCGGCTATCGGGTATTTGTATGTTAGCACTAGCAGCCTGCAGAGATATATCCTGACGGTGTTCACATCATAGCAGGGGACTTTAATCACGCGGACTTGAAGGCAATGCTGCCCAAATTCTACCAGCATGTTAAATGTGCTACAAGAGGAGCTAACACACTGGACAAGGTCTACTCCAACATCAAGCTGGGCTACAGGGCTAGACCACTACCACACCTGGGCCAGTCGGACCATTTGTCCCTGCTTTTAATTCCTGCATATGCCCCCCTCAGGAAAACTGCTCCTACTATTACAAAGACCATCACAACCTGGCCTGATGGTGCTTCTCAGCAGCTGCAGGACTGTTTCGACAGGACCAACTGGGATGTGTTTGAACACCGGGACCTGGAGGTGTTCACAGACAGTGTACTGTGTTACATTAAAAACTGCATGGACACGGTCACAGTGGACAAACAGATCCGGGTCTACCCCAACCAGAAGCCCTGGATGACACTGGATGTCCAGCGGCTGTTGAAAGAGAGGAACACCGCTTTTAGGTCTGGCGATAGGGCTTTATACAGCACGGCCCGAGCTAACCTGAAGAGAGGCATCAGAGAGGCCAAATCAGACTACAGGAGGAAGATAGAGGACCACCTAGACAGTAACAACAGCAGGCAGGTGTGGCAGGGGATCCAGTATCTCACCAACTATAAGACCAACCTTGGAGCTGTTGAAGGTGACGCCTCGCTGGCAGAGGAGCTGAACCACTTCTTTGCTCGCTTTGAAGTGGAGCCACCCGAGACAGCCACATCACACCACATGGTCCACAGCAGCCTAACCCTCAAGATAGAGGAGCATGAGGTGAGGCGCACGCTGCGGGCCATCAATCCAAGGAAGGCTACTGGTCCTGACGGCGTCTCTGGACGCGTGTTGAAGGACTGCGCAGACCAGCTGGCTGGAGTCTGTACGAGGATTTTTAACCAGTCTCTGGCACATGCCACTGTTCCACCCTGTCTGAAGTCCTCCACCATAGTCCCCTTGCCCAAAAAAACCAACATCTCCAGCCTCAACGACTACCGGCCAGTCGCACTCACACCAGTGGTGATGAAGTGTTTTGGAAAAACTGGTCCGGGGTCATATCACATCACTCCTGCCCCGAAGCTTTGACCCCCACGAGTTTGCGTACAGAGCAAATAGATCCACAGAGGACGCTGTAGCCACAGCTCTCCATGCTGCACTGTCTCACCTGGAGCAGCGGGGGAGCTACGTGCGGATGCTCTTTGTGGACTACAGGTCTGCTTTTAACACCATCTTTCCCCACAAACTGGTGGACAAACTGGGGGACTTGGGACTTCCACACTCCACCTGTACGTGGATAAATAGCTTCCTGTCGGGTCGCAGCCAGAGAGTCAGAGTGGGCCATCATACATCCACGGTCCTCAGCCTCAGTACCGGTTCTCCACAGGGCTGCGTGCTGAGCCCCCTGCTCTACACCATCTACACACATGACTGCACCCCCGCCCACCACAGCAACACCATTGTCAAATTTGCGGATGACACCACGGTGGTGGGGCTCATCTCTGGGGGGGGACGAGTACGCCTACAGGGATGAGGTGGAGCAGCTGACAGTGTGGTGTGGAGAGAATAACCTGCTCCTCAACACCTCAAAGACCAAGGAGCTCATAATAGACTACAGGAAGAAGAAAACGGACATTACACCATTAATCATCAGAGGGGACTGTGTGGAGAGGGTGGCGGATTTCCGCTTCCTGGGAATCCATATTGAGGAGGACCTGACATGGAGCGCGAACACCTCTGCGCTGCTGAAAAAGGTCCAGCAGAGACTGCAATTCCTGAGGGTGCTCAGGAAGAACAACATCACTCAGAGACTGCTGCTGTCCTTTTATCGGTGCTCCATAGAGAGCATCCTAACATACTGTGTATGCGTGTGGTACACCAGCTTCACAGCGGCTCAGGGGAAAGCGCTCCAGAGGGCTATTGACAACGCCCAGAAGATTGTCGGCTGCCCTCTCCTCACCTTGGAGGACTTACACAGTTCCCACTGTCTCAAGAAATCCCAGAACATTATAAAGGACATTTCCCACCCCGGACACTCCCTGTTTGAACTGTTGCCATCAGGCAGACTGTATAGATCAATGAGGACAAGGACAAACAGACTCAAAAACAGTTTTTATCCCACAGCAATAACTACATTTAATATAGCCACCAAATGAGCGCAGGTGCGCTACATACCAAAGGGGTTGTGCAGTCAACAGAAGAATGTATGGTTGTGTGTTTATGCTTGTTTTTTTCATGTTATTTATTTTAGTTGTTTATTTCAGATATTCTCTTTTACGCATCGTTAGCCTTTAGATAATGTGTGAATGGTGCACTGACTGGTTGGCATTTTTAATTTTGTTGTATATGTTTACATGGTATAATGACAATAAAGAACCTTTACCTTTACCTAATGTTTCATGTGTCATTCCTAACTGTCACTGTATGTCATGTTGTCACTTGCGGGTGGAGCACCAAGGCAAATTCCTTGTATGTGAATACTTGGCCAATAAACGTATTCATTCATTATTATCATTATCTCAACGGTGGAACAGGCGGAGGCCGATGGCTGACCTTAGTGGAGCGTCACAACGGCTGGGAAGGCGGATGAAGGCTGCAGCAGAAAAGGGTCTCCGGTCGTCTTGGACTCCATGCCACTGGATCCTGACCCAGATCTGTCGAGGACCGTGGGGTGTGCAACAGTCTCCCCACGTTAAACAAAATCACGCACTGGCACCCTCCAACCATGGAGATACCCATGGTCGGCCATGACTGAAGGGGGGGCCGGGGGGTGGGGGGGGCTATAAATGTACTGAGGTACAGTGAAAAGCTCTGTTCTGCAAGTTAACCAAACAGATCAGATAATACTACACATAATAACAATCAAATCCAACGGAAGTGAGCAGCGCAGTGGTAGAGATGCTGCTTCACCGTGCCAGGGTCACGGGTTTGATCCCGATTATACGCAGTTTGTACGTTCTACACGGAATGCCACTATGGTAACGGATCTGCCGGCTCCGACCAGGCTGGAGTTCCAGAGCACCGACTGTACGGAGAAAATTCAACCCGCTGATCGTCCGTGGAAGTCCCAATGAGGTCGAGATTGGCCGCCTCACCCGGCATAGACGCCACATTTTCGGGGAGACTTCCAAGCGGGGGGGCGGGAGGAGAAATTTCAAGCGCGCTCTCGTAATTTTGTCTGGATTAAAGGAGTTGCCGGGCCATCAGTTGCCGGAAGATCGGTGGTGACCCTGGCCACCTTCAGAGAACAATGGATTTGGACCGACTGGATTAAGGAACTGAAGATGTGCAGGAAGGAACTGCAGATGCTGCTTTAAACCGGAGATGGGCACAACAAGCTGGAGTAACTCGGTGGGACAGGCAGCATCTCTGGAGAGAAGGAATGGGTGACATTTCGGCTCTCAACCCTTCTCCAGCCTGAAGAAGGGTCTTGACCCTGAATGCCACCTGGTCCTTCTCTCCAGAGATGCTGCCTGTCCCGCTGAGTTACTCCAGCACTCTGTGTCTGTCCAAGATGGTGGTTTACAGAGGATGGCACAAAGTGCTGGAGTAACTCAGCGAGTCAGTCCGCATCTCTGGAGAACATGGATTGGTGATGTTTTTGTAAACCAGCATCCGATCCCTCTTTTGATTGCGATACATGTTGGTTTTCTAGCTGCCTTTGCTGTTTCAAATCCTCTGGATTGTATTTATGTGCTAGTTTCTTTGCCACTGCTAATCTTTTGATCTGTGCTACACCAGACCTGTTAACCTCCCCACTGAGAACGGCGTCGGTGATCGATGTAGCCTCACAGATCGAACCGAGACTACAAAGTGCATTCGCTGCAGATCACAGTGTAGATTTGTGTAGGAGCCAACATGCTCACATTTAATACCCTGCTGAAGAATGCAGCTCTAGTGCTGAGGCAATAAATAGCTAAACGCCGAGTGCCCCTAACCTTCTGAAGGATTTTCCTCAATGAACAAAAAGATAGGAAGCAAATGTGAGATGATAGGCAATTTCAGCATAGTTTGGTTTAGAGATACTGCATGGAAACAGGCCCTTCGGCCCACCGAGTCCATGCAATCACCCATGCGCACTAGTTCTATGTTGCAACTGCAGATGTTTAAGAAAGAACTGCAGATGAGGAAGGGTCTCAACCCGAAACGTCGCCAATTCCTTCTCTCCATAGATGCTGCCTCACCCGCTGAGTTCCTCCAGCATTTGGTGTCGACCAGGGAACCGCAGATGCTGGTTACAACCAAAGATAGACACAAAATGCTGGAGTAACTCAGCGGGACAGGCTGCATCTCTGGCGAGAAGGAATGGGTGATGTTTCGGGTCGAGACCCTTCTTCAGACTGGTTGGGTGTAAGGGAAACAAGATATATAGACGATGATGTAGAGAGATAAAGAACAATGAATGAAAAATCTGTAAAAATAATAATTATGTTAAGGAAACAGGCCATTGTTAGCTGTTTATTCTATGTTGTCCCATTTCATCATCTACTCCCACACACAATGGGGGGAAATTTACAGAGGAGAGGAGGTCATGTTGCAGTTTTATAAGACGTTGGTGAGACCACATTTAGAGTATTGTGTTCAGTTTTGGGCACTGTGTAATAGGAAAGGTAATTTCAAGCTGGAAAGGGTTCGGAGAAGATTTGTGAGGATGTTAGAAACATAGAAATTAGGTGCAGGAGTAGGCCATTCGGCCCTTCGAGCCTGCACCGCCATTCAATATGATCATGGCTGATCATCCAACTCAGTATCCCAAAAATGTTACCAGGACTCGAGAGACTGAGCTATCGGGAGATCATCTACCTGCTCCAGCAGCTCGTTCCATACACCCACCACCCTTTGTGTGAAAAAGTGACCCCTCAGATTCCTATTAAATCTTTTCCCCTTCACCTTGAACCTATGTCCTCTGGTCCTCGATTCACCTACTCTGGGCAAGAGACTCTGTGCATCCACCCGATCTATTCCTCTCATGATTTTGTACACGAGTGCTCCAGTTTCCTCCCACATGTGAAAGAGGTGCAGACTTGTAAGTTAATTGGCTTGGGTAAGATTGTATTTGTCCATGGTATGTAGGATAGTGCTAGTGAGTCCTGTGTGTTAGGGTAGGCGGCGCGACTCTCGTCAGCAGCAGCCTCTGCAGCCCGTCCGCGTTTTTATTATTTTCTGTCTATGTTTCTATGTAGTTTTTGTTATTTTTTGTTGGGGTGTGTGTGTGGGGGGGTGGGGTGGGAGGGAGGGGGAAACTTTTAAATCTCTCCCTGCACGGGAAACCCGACCTTTTCTTGTCGAGTCTCCGTTATCGTTGGGGCTGCAACGAGGAGCAGCCTCCAACAGGAGAAGACCGGGGACTCTGGTGCCGACGACTCACCGTCACCGTCGCGGAGCTGGCCGAGTCCGGAGCGGTGGAGGAGTGCTGCTGCTGCTGCTGCTGCTGCGGCCCGACCTCCAGAGATTCGGAGGCTTCAACTGCAGGTCTGGTGGACGGCGGCACCGGGAGCCCGCGGGTCCCTGGAGGGAGACCGCTTTTCAGGGCTCTCGCAACGGCGACTTCTCCCGCCCGAGTTGCGGGGTTGAAGAGCTCCTGGAGCGGGGCCTTACAGCACCGCCCCGCGCGGCTTGGAATGGCTGCGGGACTTTGCGAGCGCACGCCGGGTCCTCCAACACCAAGACCTGGTGTGCGACCTCGCACCACCCGGCGTGGCTTTAATGGCCACGGGACAATTGCCATCGCCAGCCGGGGGCTTTGACTTTGACTCTGACTTCGGGGGGGGGGAAGAGTGCAGTGGAGAAATAAGTTTTTTTGGCCTTCCATCACAGTGATGTGATGGATGTTTATGTAAATTATGTTGTGTCTTGGGTCTATTTGTTGTAATGTATGGCTGCAGAAACGGCATTTCGTTTGGACCTCAAGGGGTCCAAATGACAATTAAATTGTATCTTGTGATCTTGTGTACGGGGTGATCGCTGGTCAGCACAGACTCAGTGGGCTGAACGGCCCGTTCCCGCGCAGTATCTCCACAGTTTAAAGAGCGCAGGGAAGATTTACGAGGATATTGCCAGGACTCGAGGGCCTGAGCTATAGGGGGAGGTTGAGGAGTTTTGGACTTTATTCCTGGGAGTGCAGGAGGATGAGGGGTGGATCTGAAGGAGGTGTACAAAATCATGAGAGGAATAGATCGGGTAGACGTCCAGTCTCTTGCCCAGCAATCGACAACTATAGGACATCCGTTTAAGGTGGGGGGGGGGAAGATTTAATAGGAACTCGAGGGGGTAACTTATTTTACACAAAGGGTCGGGGTATATTGAACAAGCTTCTAGAGCAGGTAGATGATGTAGGTACTAAAGTAATGTTTAGGAGGTATTTAGACAGGTTTAGTGGGATATGGGTGAAAAGCAGGCAGGTGGGACATGTTGGTCCGAAGGGCCTGTTTCCACACTGTATGACTATGACACTATGAGTCTAATTAACCTGGTAGATGAATGACTATAGCAACCAAGGATGGCGATGGGATGGAGACCAAACAGAGCAGGTATGGAATCCGATGAGGAAGAAAGTTATACCAGGAAACTAATTAATTAGTGGATATATTTAAGGCGGAGCTAGATAGATTTTTGGGGTAGGTACAGATGTCTGGGGTTATGGGGAGAAGGGGGTTGGGAGAGAGAGAACTGCTAATATTGAATGGCAAAATAGTCTTTATGGGCCGAATGGCCTAATTCTACTCCTATCACATGGCCTTATGAGCTGAATGGCCCTCTCTAGAGCTAGAGAGCAGGCCTGCCCTCCCATCTACCTCATTGGAGACCTTTGAACGGTCTTTAATCAGACTTTCTCAGTCTGCAATGTTATATCTTTGTTGTTCCCTTTATCTGAGGATTGTGATCATGCATGGTCTGTTCTCTGACTGGATAGCACGCAACAAAAAGCTGTTCACTGTACCTCGGTACACGTGACCATAGGGAAGCAAACTAAACTAAACTAAACTCAATTAAGCTAAATTACACTAATGTAAACATTTAAAAGGCATTTGGACAGGTACAAGGATAGGAAAGGTTTAGAGGGATATGGGCCAAACTCAGGCAGGTGGGACTAGTGTAGATGGAGCATGGTGATCATCAGGGGCAAGTTGGGCCGAAGGGCCTGTTTCCATCAGTGCATTTAGAAAGTATTCAGACCCCTTCATTTTTTCCACATTTTGTTACGTTACAGCCTTATTCTAAAATCAATTAAATTCATTTTTTTTAAATTATCAATTTACACACAATACCCCATAATAAAAAAGCAAAAACAGGTGTTTAGAAATTTTTGCATAGTAATTAAAAATAAATAACTGAAATATCACATTTACATAAGTATTCAGACCCTTTACTCAGTACTATGTTGAGGCACCTTTGGCAGCGATTACAGCCTCAAGTCTACTTGGGTATGATGCTACAAGCTTGGCACACCTGTATTTGGGTAATTTCTCCCATCCTTCTCTGCAGATTCTCTCAAGCTCTGTCAGGTTGGATGGGGAGCGTCGATGCACAGCTATTTTCAGGTCCCTCCAGAGATGTTCGATTGGGATCAAGTCCGGGCTCTGGCTGGGCCACTCAAGGACATTCACAGACTTGTCATGAAGCCACTGCTGTGTTGGCTTGGTTGTGTGCCTAGGGTCATTGACCTGTTGGAAGGTGAACCTCCGCCCCAGTCCGAGGTCCAGAATACTCTGGAGCAGGTTTTTATCAAGGATCTCTCTGTATTTTGCTCCGTTCATCTTTCCCTAGATCCTGACTGGTCTCCCAGTTACTGCCGCTGAAAAACATCCCACAGCATGATGCTGCCACCACCATGCTTCACCGTAGGTATGGTATTGGCCAGGTGATGAGCGGTGCCTGGTTTCCTCCAGACGTGACGCTTGGTATTCAGGCCAAAGAGTTCAATCTTGGTTTTATCAGACAAGAGAATCTTGTTTCTCATGCCTTTTGGCAAACTCCAAGCGGGCTGTCATGTGCCTTTTACTGAGGAGTGGCTTCCGTCTGGCCACTCTACCATAAAGGCCTGATTGGTGAAGTGTTGCAGATATAGTTGTCCTTCTGGAAGGTTCTCCCATCGCCACAGAGGAACTCTGGAGCTCAGTCAGAGTGACCATCCCTGACCAAAGCCCTTCTCCCCCGATTGCTCAGTTTGGCCGGGCGGCCAGCTCTATGAAGAGTCCTGGTGGTTCCAAAATTCTTCCATTTAAGAATGATGGAGGCCACTGTGCTCTTCAGGACCTGCAATGCTGCAGAAATTGTTTTATACCCTTCCCCAGATCTGTGTCTCGACACAATCCTGTCTCGGAGGTCTACAGACAATTCCTTCATCTTCATGGCTTGGTTTTTGCTCTGACATGCACTGTCAACTGTGGGACCTTATATACACAGGTGTGTGCCTTTCCAAATCATGTCCAATCAATTTAATTTACCACTGGTGGACTCCAATCAAGTTGTAGAAACATCAAGGATAATCAATGGAAACAGGATGAACCTAAGCTCAATTTTGAGTGTCATTGCAAAGGGTCTGAATACTTATGTAAATGTGATATTTCAGTTATTTCTTTTTAATTACTTTGCAAAAATTTCTAAACACCTGGTTGCGCTGTTTTGCTATGAGGGATTGGGTGTAGACTGAGGATAAAAAATGAATTTAATCCATTTCAGAATAAGGCTGTAACGTAACAAAATGTGAAAAAGGTGAAGGGGTCTGAATACTTTCTGAATGCACTGTATGATTATACACTAGTATACTGTGATTTTATCTTGGTTGACATGGGCAGGTTGGGCCAAAGGGCCGAAGGGCCTGTTCCCATGATGTATGGTTTTGTCACTCTTTATACCATAATCCTAGAATAATCCTGCCTCTCCCGCTGAGTTACTCCAGCATTTTGTGTCTATCCTTGGTTTTAACCAGCATCTGCAGTTCCTTGGTAGACACAAAATGCTGGAGGAACTCAGCGGGAGAGGCAGCATCTGTGGAGAGAAGGAAGTGGCGATGTTTCGGGTCGAGACCCTTCTTCATCTGCAGTTCTTTATACCATAATCCCAGAATAGACAAAAAGTGCTGGAGTAACTCGGCGGGACAGGCAGCATCTCTGGAGAGAAGGAATGGGTGACGTTTCGGGTCGAGACCCTTCTTCAGACTGGTTAGGGATAAAGGTAATGAGAGATATAGACGATGATGGGGAGAGATGAAGAACAATGAATGAAAGATATGGAAAAAAAGTAACAACGACAAAGGAAACGGGCCATTGTGAGCTGTTTGCTGGGTGAGAACGAGAAGCTGGTGCAACTTGGGTGGGGAGGAATAGAGAGAGAAGGAATGACGGGGTTACCTGAAGTGAGAGAAATCAATATTCATGCCACTGGGCTGTAAGCTGCCCAAGCAAAATATGAGATGCTGTTCCTCCAATTTGCGTTTAGCCTCACTCTGACAATGGAGGCGACTGAGGACAGAAAGGTCAGTGTGGGAATGGGAAGGGGAATTAAAGTGTTTGGCAACCGGGAGATCAGGTTGGTTCAGGCGGGCAGAGTGATGGTGTTCTGCCAAATGATCGCCCAGTCTGCGTTTGGTCTCGACGATGTATAATTCTATCTTGGTCGTCGTGGGCAAGTTGAGTGAAAGGGCCTGTCTTCATTCTGTGCAAACCTGCGACTATGAGTCCATGCAGCAAAATGGAGCTGGGTAAAAGTGGGAAGGAAATGGGTGGGAGGAGAAAGGGTGTTGGCGGGAAGATGAAATGGTCGGGGGGGAGGCAAAGGGGGGGTGGGGGAGGAAACATTATTCTTACAACCTTGGGATTCGGGTCTGTTGTATCTGCTTCCCACATTAGTTTTAGTTTAGTTTAGAGATACAGCGCGGAAACAGGCCCTTTGACCCACCGAGTCCACGCCAACCAGCGATCCCCGCACATTAACACTATCCTACACACACTAGGGACAATTTTTACATTTATACCAAGCCAATTAACCTACAAACCTGCACGTCTTTGGAGTGTGGGAGGAAACGGAAGATCGCGGAGAAAACCCACGCAGGTCCCGGGGAGAACGTACAAAGTCTGTACAGGCAGCCCCCGTAGTCGGGATGGAACCCGGGTCTCTGGCGCGATGAGGCAGTAATTCTACCACTGCGCCACCGTGCCGCCCACAGACCGCCGCCTAAGTCGGACCCAACCTCTGCCGGGAGATTAAACAGCGCAGGAGCAATTGAAGGTGGCAGTTTTTCCCGAATGCTTTTTCACGGAACAAATTCAATATTTGTTGGCCATCTGAGACAGGGCTATTGATTACCTGTCCCAGGCAATGAGTGTACAATCCCACTGGCCTCTGCTGATGTTGTGTTACTAAATCATCACTTCATTTTCAAAGCACTTGTAAGGTTATTATCCTGTTACTCTGGACTTTCATTGTAATAAGTATCTGAGCAACATCTTTTTATTTCACAATTCCCACTTCAATCTCTTTTCATTTTTCTGCACAATTCTGCTTTCTGTTCGAGGCCTGTTGTTGACAGCTACAGTTTACAGTGTAGTTTATTGTCACATGTACCGAGGCTCAGTGAAAAGCTTTTGTTGGGTGCTAAAACAATACATGATTACAACCGAGCCATTCACAGTGTACAGGAACATGATAAGGGAATAACGTTTAGTGCAAGGTTTTGGGGCTGTCCCACTGTACGAGCTAATTCAAGAGTTCTCCCGAGTTTGTCCTGATTCGAACTCGGTGAATCACAGTAATAGCCGCTCCTAGGCACTCGGGGCTCCCGTGGACATTTTTCAACATGTTGAAAAATCTTCACGAGTCTTCCTGAGCTTACCGCGTTTCCCGAGTACCTGCCGTTAGCGTCACGAGCCGCTAAGAGACGTCCTCGAGCTCTGACGTACCCGCCACGTATATTCTACGTGCTTACCACGAGTTTGATTGTTTTTTCAATCTCGGGAGAGCTCTTGAATTACCTCGTACAGTGGGACATCCCCTTTAAGCCAGCAAAGTCCGATCAAAGATAGTCCGAGGGTCACCAATGAGATGGATAGTAGTCCAGCACTGCTCCCTGGTTGTGGTGGGATGATTCAGTTGCCTGATAACAGCTGGGAAGAAAGTGTCCCTAAATCTGGAGGTGTGCGTTTTCACACTTCTGTACCTCTTGTCCGATGGGAGAGGAGAGAAGAGAGAGGCCAGGGTGCGATCCGTCCTTGATTGTGCTGCTGGCCTTGCCGGTGGGCTGAAGGGCCTGCTTCTGTGCAGTTAATGTCTCTATGGCAGTTCATGGTCCCACCTGCACCATTGACCAAAGGCACAATTCTATCTTGCCACTATCACGTTGCCTTGAGAGGGACAATTCCCCGGGATAAATCACGGACTCCACATCCAACGGTATTTAATTGGCTTTAAAGCCTTTTGCGCAGCATGGCTCAATACATTACAATAGCATTTATTTGTCATTTGATCCTCACATGAGATTCAAACGAAATTTGGTTTCTGCAGCCATACAAGAAAAGAACCAAGACCCACACCAACACTATTCACACAAACATCCATCACAGTGAATCTCCTCCTCACTGCGATGGAAGGCAAAGTCTTGTCTCTCCTCTGCTCTCCATTCCTCTCCCGAAGTCCAAGTCAAAGCCCCCGGCGGGTGCTAGCAAGTCCCACGGCGACTTAAAGCCGCGCCAGGTGGTGTAAGGCCCTGCTCCGGGACTTGATGTTGGAGCCCCCGGCGGGCTCTAGCAAGTCCGCGGCCATTTAAAGCCGCGCCGGGCGATGTACGGCCCTGCCCCGGGTCTTGATCTTGGAGCCCCCGGCGGGCGCTAGCAAGTCCGCGGCTTCTTAAAGCCACGCCGGGCAATGTGAGGCCCCGCTCTAGGTCACTTTCAACCCCGCAATTCGAGCGGGAGAAGTCGCCGTTGTCGGTGCCCCACAAAGCGGTCTCCCACCATGGACCCGCGAGCTCCCGGTGTCACCATCCACCGGAGTCGGGCCGCAGCAGCGCGCCACCGCAGCTCTCCACGCTCTGAAGCTGGCCAGCTCCACGGTGGTAGGTCCACAGCTCCGCAGGCTCCGTGACTTGAGCTGTCGTTCCGGTTGGAGGCCGCTCCACGGTGCTAGGCCCCAACGACAACGGAGACCCGACAGGGAAAAGGTCGGGTCCCCGTGCAGGGAAGAGATCTAAAAGTTTCCCCCACCCACCCACTCCACGCCCCCCACACATACACATTTAAAAGCCCACTACAAACTATACCCTCAACGGGACAAAAAAATAAAAAGAACACAGACAGACTGCAGAGGCCGCTGCGACATCGGTCGCTCCGCACACCCACTGATAGGTCATATTTTTCTTTAATAAGAGGATTAATCTCGGACACTTTGATGTACGGTTTACTGGTTACACATGTTTGCAAAGTGTTTAGGAGACTGTGAAAGATGGCAACAGAATTTAATTGTAGGAAGGAACTGCGGATGCTGGTCTTTGCGCCGAAGATGGATACAAAATGCTGGAGTAACTCAGCGGGACAGGCAACATCTCTGGAGAGAAGGAATAGGTGATGTTTCGGGTCGAGACCTTTCTACAGACTGAGAGTCAGGGGAGAGGGAAACGAGAGATATAGACGGTGGTGTAGAGAGATGTAGATCTTAAAGGCTTTAATTCTCGAAGCTTTTCCATGTAAGATCCATCAGTAACCTACAGACCGACACATCACCTTCCTTTCCCACCTCCTTGAGCAACTTACCTTCAGTCTGAAGATGGACACAAATGCTGAAGCAACTCAACGGGACAGGGAACATCTTTGGAGAAAAGGAATAGGTGATGTTTCAGGTGGGAACCTTTCTTCAGATAGATACTGTAGAAGAGGTGGGAATTAAACTGGAAGTGAGAGAAGGCCAGAACACATCAGGGCCATCAACAGATGCCCTCGGGAAGGGTGGAGCCCACAATGGTCCATTGTTGGCTGGGGAAGGTGTGTTAACAAAATGAATACAGGGATGGGAACAGTGGAACTGGTTCCCATGTTCATCTTCAGTCCAAGTTGACGGAGCCCGTGCTTTTGCAAACGCCCATGATCTGTACTCATGATAGACCGGGGCGGATAGACCAGGGGCGGCATGGTGGCGCAGCGGTAGAGTTGCTGCTTTACAGCGCCAGAGATCCGGGTTCCATTCCGACTATGGGTGCTGTCTGTACGGACTTTGCACGTTCTCCCCGTGACCGCCTGGGTTTTCTCCGAGATCTTCGGTTTCTCCCACACTCCAAAGACCATATAACCATATTCAGCAACTATGTTACAGAGAAAGGTTGAACAAATTAGGTCTTTATTCTTTGGAGCGCAGAAGGTTAAGGGGGGACTTGATAGAGGTTTTTAAAATGATGAGAGGGATAGACAGAGTTGACGTGGGTAAGCTTTTTCCATTGAGAGTAGGGAAGATTCAAACAAGAAGGCATGATTTGAGAATTAAGGGACAAACGTTTAGGGGTAACATGAGGGGGAACTTCTTTACTCAGAGAGTGGTAGCGGTGTGGAATGAGCTTCCAGTGGAAGTGGTGGAGGCAGGTTTGATTTTATCATTTAAAAATAAATTGGATAGGTATATGGACGGGAAAGGAATGGAGGGTTATGGTCTGAGCGCAGGTAGATGGGACTAGGGGAGAATACGTGTTCGGCACGGACTAGAAGGGCCGAGATGGCCTGTTTCCATGCTGTAATGGTCATATGGTTATATGGCGTGATGCGATTACGTATTGACGCGCTGTTTTTTTAAGCGTCGCAACATTTTTTTTGCCAAGAGGAGACAAATATATCTGTAACATTGAACGCAAAGTGCTGGAGTAACTCAGCGGGTCAGGCAGCATCTCTGGGGAACGTGGATAGGTGACGTTTCAGTTCGGGAGCCTTCTTCAGACTTTGTAGAATGTAACATGCTAGTGACAGAGTAATGCCCCTGTTCCACTTAGGAAACCTGAACGGAAACCTCTGGAGACTTTGCGCCCCACCCAAGGTTTCCGTGCGGTTCCCAGAGGTTCCCGGAGGTTTTTGTCAGTCTCCCTTCCTGCTTCCACTACCTGCAACCTCCAGCAACCACCTGCAACCTCTGGGAACCGCACGGAAACCTTGGGTGGGGCGCAAAGTCTCCAGAGGTTTCCGTTCAGGTCTCCTAAGTGGGACAGGGGCATAACTCAGCAGGAAGGCAGATTCTCTGGAGAACGTGGATAGGTGACGTTTCAGGTCGGGACCCTTCTTCCGACTTTGTAGCATACAAAGTGCTGGAGTAATTCAAAAGTGCAGGCAGCATCTCTAGAGTTTGTCTGGAAAGGAGTATGAATAAAAATGCAGTGAATAGAGGATTGGCAGCCACCAAGGATTAGTTTCAGTATGCATCATGTTCGGCATAGATATCATGGGTCAAAGTGCCTGGTACTGTGTGTACTGTTCTGGATCAAGAACCAGAGGACGTTGGTTTAAGGAGAGCAGGAGAAGATTTAATAGGAACCTGAGGGAAAACTCTTTCACTGAGAGGCTGGTGGGTGTATGGGACCAGCAGCCAGAGGAGGTAGTTGCGGCAGGTACTATCACAATGTTTAAATGAAAATTAGACAGGAGCATGGAAAGGACAAGTTGAGAGGGATATGGGCCAAATGTGGGCAGGCGGGACTAGTGTGGAGAGGTATCCTTGTTGTAGACACAAAATGCTGGGGTAACTCAGCGGGTGAGGCAGCATCTCTGGAGAGAAGGAGTGGGTGACGTTTCTGGTCGAGACCCTTCTTCAGAATGTTGTCATGCGTAAGTCGGGCCTGTTTCTGTACTTTGTGACTGTGACTCTATGACATGGATAGATGATGTTTGGGGGAAACATTAAAAAAAATAAATCTGCATGTAGACCAAGAATGAAAGCGACCTCGCTCTTGCTGAATGTAAGCGTTAGTGTGCGTGAATGGCATCAAATGCATCGTAACAGCACGTAGCTAAAGCTTTCTCCACATGAACATCTTCGTGTTTTAAGCTATAATATGTGTGTCAACTGTAAACGTGGTTGAGAATAATCATATCCGTTTCAAGGCTGCACCACTCGGAGGCTTGTATCAGTTTGAAACATAAGAAGATTGTTAAGGGCTTGGACACGCTAGAGGCAGGAAACATGTTCCCGATGTTGGGGGAGTCCAGAACCATGGGCCACATTTTAAGAATAAGGAGTAAACCATTTAGAACGGAGACCAGGAAACACTTTTTCTAATAATAATAATAATAATAATAACTTTATTTATAAAGCACTTTAAACAACTGCAGTTGCCACAAAGTGCTGTACATGAGAACTCATGGACAAGAAGTTATTACAAACCATTAAAAACCGTAAAACAAAGGACTATAAAACAATAAAAATTAAAAGACATTAAAAGCACTAAAAACAGGAGCAATGTCTCAGCAGTGTCGAAAGCCAGAGAATAAAAATGAGTTTTTAAGGGTGGATTTGAAGATTTGAAGATTTCTCACAGAGAGTCTGTGGAATTCTCTGCCTGGTGGAGGTCGGTTCTCTGGATGCTTTCAAGAGAGAGCTAGATAGGGCTCTTAAAGATAGCGGAGTCAGGGGATATGGGGAGAAGGCAGGAACGGGTACTGATTGGGGATGATCAGCCATGATCACATTGAATGGCGGTGCTGGCTTGTAGGGCCGAATGGCCCACTCCTGCACCTATTGTCTATTGTCTATTATCAGTCAACAAACTGCTTTCTGAAGAAGGATACCGACCCAAAACGTCACCTATCCATGTTCTCCACAGATGCGGCCAGACCTGCTGAGTTACTCCAGTATTTGTGTCTCTCTTCATTATAAAAGGATGGCATGGTGGCGCAGCGGTAGAGTTGCAGCCTCACAGCGCCAGAGACCCGGGTTCCATCCTGACTACGGGTGCTGTCTGTGCGGAGTTTGCCCGTTCTCCCCGTGACATGCGTGGGTTTTCTCTGGGATCTCCGGTTTCCTCCCACCCTCTAAAGACGTACAGGTTTGTAGGTTAATTGAATGAATTAATGTATGAATGAATGAATAAGTTTATTGACCAAGAATGTACACATACAAGGAATTTGCCTTGATGCTCCGCTCGCAAGTAACAACACAACATACAGTGACAATTAAGAATGAAACATGAAACATTAAAACATTAAGAATTAAACATTCTAGTTTAAACATGTGAATGAAATAAAATACCAGAGCAAATGAAAGTTACAAACTTCTGGTTATTTACTACTTGTGGAAAAAAGCTGTTATGTCTGGCTGTGGCAGCTAGGTATAAGCGTAAATTGTCCCTAGTGTGTCTAGGATAGTGTTAGTGTGTGATGATCACTGGTCTGCACAGACTCGGTGGGCCGAAGGGCCTGTTTTCGTGCTGTATTCCCAAACTAAACCAGCATCTGCAGCTCCTTCTGCATTCTCTGTAGATGTCCTTCAGCGCGGAGAGATGGAGTTCGTGTGTGCCCATCTCAAGACAATAAATCTTTATTTAATAGAGTGGTACTGATGTTCATTTGCTGACTATTTGTATGGTGTCACAATACGCTGTCAGAGGTTATGGTAGAAGGCAGGAGAATGGGGTTCGGAGGGAGAGATAGGTCAGCCTTGATTGAATGGCGGAGTAGCCTTGATGGGCAGAATGGCATCATTCAGCTCCTATAACTTATGAACTCGTGAACTAACTACCATTGTGCAGATAGGATCCCTTCTATCTCAGGTCAGGGGAGTTCACCCCCCCCCCCCCGCCACGTGTAACATGTAATCCCGTGCTGCCTGCTCCATGGTCGGTTAGTCGGTGACTAAATCGTCTCCCCCACCTCCCCAGGAGGGGGCTGTGGACCCCCAGCAGGACCAAAAACAAGACCTGTCAAAGGGCGGATGAGCTCCTAGCGAGCCAACGGCCATCCACACTTCAGTGGAAGTTGCGATCACTGTCGTACATAGCATTGTAAGGAATGATGATAAAACACACACACCAAAATCCCAGACTCCCAGCGGGGGAAGTCCGCAGGAACTGGAGGACAGAGACGTGTGGTGTATCCGTCACCGTTCCTGTGGGAAACCAGCGCCACTGCGTCGCTGATGTTTTCAACGATGATGATGATGACGGTGATTCCAGGACCTGCGCCATAAGATATGAATTAGTAAATATAGGGACTTAATAGTCAACACAGATACATGGGCTCATAGAGTCTTAGAGCCATACAGCATTGAAACAAACCCTTCAGCCCCGTATCTGAGGAGGGTTGTGCTGGCCCAAGAGAGAGAGAGAGAGAGAGAGGGAGAGTGCTGGCCCTGGAGAGGGTCCAGAGGAGGTTTACGAGAATGATCCCAGAGACATTTGGGTTAACCTATGATGAACGTTTGACGGCACTGAGCCTGTACTCGCTGGAGTTTAGAACAGTGGTTCTTAACCTTTTTGGCCCCACAACCCCATCAGACATTCTTGGTCAGTACTGTGACCCTCGAAACAAAAACTGAAAAAAAAACCAGCCCGATTTATTGAAACTTGTCTGTCAAGACTCAGTCGATGGGATGGCTAGAACTGCTTCACAGCCATCAGGCGATCAAAACGAGGACGAATGCTGGACAGGCAGCACCTCATGTCAACGTCGATCACAAGCCTATTGTGTGCCTTCGTTTTCAGAGTTACCATGGTTGAGAATCCAGAGATAGTTAAAAAAAAAAAAATTGTAATCAAAATATTTATTCAATTATTAAAAAATAATATTTAATAATAAATAATAAATTTTATTTTTGGGCGCCTTTCAGATAATCTCAAGGACACCTTACAAAGATTAACAGGAATAAAAAAACATATAATCAGAATAAAATAAATAATCAAGACAACACAGAAACACAAATTAAAAACATAATTCAGTCCGAAAACAGAAAATCAAAAACACAATGTGAAGAGAGAGCAGCGGCAGCTAATGCGCGCCAGCGTCCACTCTCCCTTCACGGCAGCCATCTTGGACACAGACTAACAGGATTACGTAGAGACTGAAAATCATCCCCCCACAATGGTTGCCACTGTGGGGGAAGGCACAATGTCAAATCCCCACCTCTACGTTCACCTAAAGTCAGGCCTGCCACCGCAGTAGCCTCTACGGAGGCCCGATGTTCCTGGCCGTTCTCACCGGTGTCGGGAGAGTCCTCTCAGTGGCTGGGCCACCTGGAACGGCCGCTTCCAAGCTGTAGACCGCGGCTTCCGGAGCCGACAAGGCCACGCCGGTTTGGAGCTCCCAGGCACCCGATGTTGAAATCGGCGCCACCTGCACCGCTCCGCAGACCCGCAGCCCGGAGGTGTTGCTCTCGGTAGTCCACTACACTACAATAAAACAAGTCAGAGCCCACCACCATCATACAATACAAACATAAGCGATAGTTGTAAGGGGGCTGGACCAACAGGGTCAAGGCCCTCTTCAAAAGAACAGGACAGTCCATCACTTTCAGCCAATACGTGGCAAACTCTTGTTCCATGAAGTCATTCTTGAGCTGCGCATCTTCACGAATTCGGTAAAATTCAACCTTCGCAGGCACGTCAGTATCGCCGACGGCACCGTCTTCAACGGAAAATGGTCGATCAATCCACTCATCACGAGAGCGGTCGTCCAGTCCGGGGAAGTAACGTTTGATGACTTCACTAATTGCCAGAAGGTGGGTTGAGATCTCCTGGTGGAAGTGGCATCCAGCATCTGGCGTAGCATCCAGGAGAGCAGTCATCTCAGGGAAGATAGTCGTGTCACCGTCCTGGACTCTTCTCTGGTAAAGGTGAATCTTCCTCCTGAACGCTGCCACTTTGTCACGAGTCGTGTGTGGCATTGGGAGCTTTCCTTGAAGTGACAGGTTCAAGAGATTCACCTTGGCGAAGAAGGCAGCCAAGTACGCAACCTTCATCACGAACAGTTCATCCTGCATCTTGTCATGAAGCTGATTCTCCTTCTCTCCAAGAACAGCGCTATTTCCTCTCGAAGTTGAATCATACGATTGAGAACGTTACCACGTGAAAGCCAGCGCACCTCTGTGTGGGATATCAGAACAGTGAAACCGGCGCCCATTTCTTCACACATCGCTTTGAAGATTCTTGAGTTTGTTGCTCATGTTTGATGAGGAAGGCTTCCAGCATTCTGAACACATCTTCTCCCCGAGTGAGAGTGGCCAATGGCTCCGAGAACAGGTACTCCTCCTTCATGGCTTCCCCATCGAGGTAACAAACATAAACTAGCAATCAGGAACATGCTGTTGACTTGTCCAGTTGCAGTGAATACACTGGACTGCTCTTCACAGCGCTCACTACTTGCAGCAGAATATCATTACTCATATCCGAGATTCCACTTTTGACTGTGTCATTCGAAAGGGAAATCTGCCTGAACTTGTTTGACTGCTGTTCCCCCTGCACCAACTTTGCTGCTTCAAGAAGGCATGGCTTGATAAGCTCTTCACCGATGATGTGAGGTTTCTTACTCTGTGCGATTCGATAAGCATACCGGTATGAAGCCTCTAGCGCTGCTTCATTTTGACGAGCGCAGGGAGCTGTCGAATCGATGCGGGAACCCTTGAGTGCAGCTTCTTTTCGTTTGAAATAATCCACGCCCTTCCCCACCAGGTTGTGACAAGACTCCAAATGGATCTTCAGTTTGCTGGGCTTCATGCTTTCGTGGCTGAAAACCTTGGCACAGATAACACATTGCGGTTTGACCATGGAGTTTTGAACAATGCTTGTGAAGCCGAACTTGAGAAATGCTTCACTATACATAGAAACATAGAAATTAGGTGCAGGAGTAGGCCATTCGGCCCTTCGAGCCTGTACCGCCATTCAATATGATCATGGCTGATCATCCAACTCAGTATCCTGTACCTGCCTTCTCTCCATACCCCCTGATCCCCTTAGCCACAAGGGCCACATCTAACTCCCTCTTAAATATAGCCAATGAACTGGCCTCAACTACCCTCTGTGGCAGAGAGTTCCAGAGATTCACCACTCTCTGTGTGAAAAAAGTTCTTCTCATCTCGGTTTTAAAGGATTTCCCCTTTATCCTTAAGCTGTGACCCCTTGTCCTGGACTTCCCTAACATCGGGAACAATCTTCCTGCATCTAGCCTGTTCAACCCCTTAAGAATTTTGTAAGTTTCTATAAGATCCCCTGTCAATCTCCTAAATTCTAGAGAGTATAAACCAAGTCTATCCAGTCTTTCTTCATAAGACAGTCCTGACATCCCAGGAATCAGTCTGGTGAACCTTCTCTGCACTCCCTCTATGGCAATAATGTCCTTCCTCAGATTTGGAGACCAAAACTGTACGCAATACTCCAGGTGTGGTCTCACCAAGACCCTGTATACGTGACATGGTTCACAACACACACAGTTTGGGCGTGTATACAAAATACTGTGTGTGGTATATACCTTTGTTGGGTTCCCAAAAAGGGACTCAACAAATTGATATGTTATTTATAACCCCTTCATGACCCCCGGAAAAACCCCAAATGACCCCCAGGTTAAGAACCGCTGGTTTCGAGGACGAGGGGAGACCTCATTGAAACATCGCCGAAATAGTGAAAGGCCTGGAGAGGATGGATGTGGAGAGGATGTTTCCACTGGTGGGAGAGTCTAGGACTAGAGGGCACAGCCTCAGAACATAAGGATCTACCTTTAGAAAGGAGATGAGCAGGAATTTGTTTAGTCAGAAGGTGGTGAATCTGTGGAATTCATTGCCACGGATGGCTGTGGGTATTTTAAAATGGGGAATGACGGGTTTTTCATTAATAGGGGCATCAGGGATTATGGGGAGAAGGCAGGGGAATGGGGTCAGGAGGGAGAGATAGATCCGCCACAATTGAATGGCGGGGTGACTTGATGGGCCGAATGGCCTAATACTGCTCTGATGGCCTATGAACTTATGTACTCACCCATGGCGAGGAAGTTGCCTAACCAAGCTAGTCACACTTGCTCGTGCTTCGAACTCCGGGTTCAATCCTGACGATGGGTGCCACCTGTATGGAGTTTGTATGTTCTCGCTGTGACCGCGTGGGTTTTCTCCAGATGCTCCGGTTTCCTCCCACACTCCAAAAACGTGCAGTTTGTAGGTTGATTGGCTTTGGTAAAATTGTAAATTGTCCCTAGTGTGTGTAGGATAGTGTTAGTGTACGGGGTGATCGCTGGTCGGCGCCGACTCGGCCGGCTGATGGGCCTGTTTCCACGATGTATCTCTAAAGTCCAAAGTCCTTTCACCGTACCTCGGTACACGTGACAAAATTAAACCTAAACTTGTATCCAAAACACACCTCGAATAGAGAGGTTTTCAGAGTAAATCGACAGAGTGCAGACTCCAGCAGCACTGCGACACGGTGGCACAGCGGTAGAGTTGCTGCCTTACAGCGCTTGCGGCGCCAGAGACCCGGGTTCAATCCCAACTACGGACGCTGTCGGTATGGAGTTTGTACGTTCTCCCCGTGACTTGCGTGGGTTTTCTCCGAGATCTTCTGACTCCACTCCAAAGACGTCGAAACATAGACATAGAAACATAGAAAATAGGTGCAGGAGTAGACCCTTCGGCCCTTCGAGCCTGCACCGCCATTCAATATGATCATGGCTGATCATCCAAAATCAGTACCCCGTTCTTGCTTTCTCCCCACATTCCTTAATTAGCCCTAAGAGCTAATTACGCCCTAAAGATGTACAGGTTAGTAGGTTAATTGGCTTGGTGTACAGTATGTGTAAATTGTCCCAAAGGTCTATGTGCGGAGATCGCTGGTCGGCGCGGACTCGTTGGGCCCAGGGGCCTGTTTTCTGTGCTGTGTCTCTAAAGGTAAAACTGAAACACTGGTAATAGCGAGATCTCCCCCTCGTACCAGCGTGGAGCAGAGATGAAGGTTCAGGATGAAGGAATAATGGTGCTAATGTAGGCTTGGACGGATGAAGGATTGATGGTGCTAATGTAGGCTTGGACAGATGAAGGACGCCCAGCGGAACCAGGGAGGTGATCTGCCAGCAATTATTTCACCAGACTCAGTGCTCCGAGAATGATGGCTTGACAAGGCTAAACACCAGGGCCAGGATTCATTGGCCTGTGGACATTCCCCAGCCTGCCTGCCTGACTGCTGTAGCTCTGCTCAGCAATGGGGGGCCAGTGATGCTAATTGACTGCTCGAACCGAAGCTGCGCTGACTGGAGATTGCAAACGCAAGGAGGCCTTTGAGTTGAGCGTCTGTCTGCGATGCCGCGCGTTTGCTTAACACAATGAACAATTGGCGGCTACTGAACCGCGATCATGAGCCACCATACGATTATCTTTCTGCAGGGAAATGGCATCAACTTGATCGAAAGATACAGCGTGGAAAGAGGCCCTTCGGCCCACTGCGTCCATGCTGACCAGCGATCATCCAGGAATGGGGGGGGGGTTAATCTACAATAAGTGTTTGACGGCGATGGGCCTGTGGTTTAGTTTAGTTTAGTTTAGAGATACAGCACGGAAACAGGCCCTTCGGCCCACCGGGTCCGCGCAGACCAGCGATCCCCGCACATTAACACTATCCTACACCCACTAGGGGCAATTTTTACATTTACCAAGCCAATTAACCTACAAACCGGTACATCTTTGGAGTGTGGGAGGAAACCAAAGGTCTCGGAGAAAACCCACGCAGGTCACGGGGAGAACGTACCAACTCCGTACAGACAGCACCCGTAGTCGGGATTCGAACCCGGGTCTCCGGCGCCGCATTCGCTGTAAGGCAGTTACTCTACCACTGTGCCACAGTGACTGGCTGTAATACTGGCTGGAGTTTGTATGTAATACTTGCTGGAGTTCAGAAGAATCAGGGGAGACCTCATTGAAACTCATTGGACAGTGAAAGGCTTGGATAGAGTGGATATGGAGAGGATGTTTCCACTAGTGGGAGAGTCTAGGACTAGAGGTCACAGCCTCAGAATTAAAGGATGTTCCTTGAGGAAGGGGTTGAGAAGAAATGTCTTAAGTCAGAGGGTGGTGAATCTGTGGAATTCTTTGACACAGACGGCTGTGGAGGCCAAGTCAGTGGGTGCTTTTAAGGCAGAGATAGAAAGACTCTTGATTTGTACAGGTGTCAGAGGTTATGGGGAGAAGGCAGGAGAATGGGATAAGGAGGGAGAGATAGATCAGCCATGATTGAATGGCGGAGTAGATGGGCTGAATGGCCTAATTCTACTCCTATCTCTTATGACCTTTTGACATTCTGCTCATCCGTTCCCACTTGGGGATTTGTTTTGCTTTATGTTCACACAATGGGAATTTTTTAATTTATCAAACTTTTTTTTTACATTCCTTTATTACATTATCTATTGATTTATCATTTTCAAATCTGTTGTACTGTTATAAGTAAGAATTTCATTGTTCCGTTTCGGTATACATGACAATAATAAACACTCTTATCATAAGTTCGTAGGTTCTCGGAACAGAATTAGGCCATTCGGTCCATCAAGTCTACTCTGCCGTTCAATCATGGCTGATCTACCTACCGTTCCCTCTCAACCCCATCCTCCTGTAGGTATGTTACAAAACCTACCTGAATCGTGGCTGAGCATCTGCCCTACCCCGTGTGCGCAATTTTGGCACTGTTTAGAGGGGGCGGGTTTAAAACGCGATTTTTACTAGGCTGTTGCAATCGAAAATGTTCAGCCTAGTAAATCATTAACGGAAAATCGCTGAAAGACCCCGCCGCAAAAGGTATTATTAGTTTTTATGGCCTTGTATAATAGTTATAGTAGTTTAAAAATCACTCTCTAAACCCGCAACCTCTCGCAGCCCCTGGGTTTTATAAAGCAAACAATTAAAGGTATGTACCTTATTTTTACATTAAATGGGGCTTCTTAAGAACCCTGTTTTTAAAGTTTTCTATAGCGAATAGTTCATTTTGGGCTCTTTATATCCCGCAGTATTTTTCTGGGCATTTGAGGGCACAAATCCAGCGCAATGTGAACGTTCTAAACCAGCGCGTTCACAGGAACCCACTAGAAAGCTGATTTAAATGGACTTTAATTTACAGCAATTGAACACTAAATTCCTTCCATTTGGCCTATAAATTGATGTAAATGAGATTTAAAAATCATGTTTTATTGTGAATTATTTGTGAATATTATTTGGACACTTGGGCTATTTAAAAATGTTAATCATTTATTAAGAAATGGATAGATGTTTAGATCTAGTAATTGAAGTTTGAAATTAGCTACAATTGGGTAACTAACTAATTATGTGCTTTTATTTCAGGTCATCCAAGTAAGGTTATTTTATATTTGTTTCAGAATACTTCAATCTATGATAACTGAAAATTTATTTGAGTTCTCTTAATTTTTAAGAAGGTTATGGGCTTTTGACTATCCACGATCACAGCTTTTTTGTTATGTCCATAGAAAATCAATAGGGAACAAGATGCTAATTTGCGAGTATGAAAATGGCCATAACTTTTTTATTACTTGAGATATGAAAGTGAATTAGGTGTCAAATTAAACTTATTGTTATGCTTTATCTGATGGGATAAATTGCAGACTTGATTTTTTAAATCTCAAAATTTTGTAACATTGCTACCTCCTGCCTTCGCTCCATAACTCTTAACACTAGTTCCATATTATCCATCCTGTCTTCTCTCCAGAGATGCTGCCTGTCCCGCTGAGTCACTCCAGCATTATGCGTCCATTATCCCACTTTCACATCCACACTCCTGACCCATTAGAGGCAATTTTTACAGAGGGCCAATCAAACTACAAACCCGCACGTCTTTGGAGTGTGGGAGGAAACCGGAGCACCCGGAGAAAACCCACCTGGGTCACGGGGAGAATGTACAAACCCCATATAGACAGCACCCGGAGTTAGGATGGAACCCGGGGCTCTGGCGCTGTGAGGCCGCTACTCTACCGCTGCGCCTCTGTGCCACACCTTGCTGCCGACACTCCGTCCTATGCAGACATACAGTAGATTCTAAGGTCACTTGCTGCCTACAAATGGCTCACCTCAGACATGCAGTACATCACCTATGAGGAGCTGAGGTAAAGCAGAGGCGTTGTTTAACAGCTAGAGTTTTCCCTCTCCTGCCAGGCACTTTGGAATAGATTAACCTCCACTTTCCAAAGATAAAAAGGAAACTTAGAAACATAGAAAAATAGGTGCAGGAGTTGGCCATTCGGCCCATCAAGCCAGCACCGCCATTCAATATGATCATGGCTGAACATCCAAAATCAGTATCCCGTTCCTGCTTTCTCCCATATCCCTTGATTCCTATAGCCCTAAGAAACATAGAAACATAGAAAATAGGTGCAGGAGGAGGCCATTCGGCCCTTCGAGCCATCACCGCCATTCATTGTGATCATGGCTGATCGTCCCTTATCAATAACCCGTGCCTGCCTTCTCCCCATATCCCTTGACTCCACTAGCCCCTAGAGCTCTATCTAACTCTCTCTTAAATCCATCCAGTGAATTGGCCTCCACTGCCCTCTGTGGCAGCGAATTCCTTAAATTCACAACTCTCTGGTTGAAAAAGTTTTTTCTCACCTCAGTCTTAAATGACCTCCCCTTTATTCTAAGATTGTGGCCCCTGGTTCTGGAAGAGTTATATCTAAAGCCCCTGTCCCACTTAGGAGACCTAAACAGCAACCTCTGGTGACCTTGCCCGCCACCCAAGGTTTCCATGAGGTCACCGGAGGTTTTGGTCACTCTCCCTAATGGCTGAAAGTGGTTTCCGCGTGGTCGAGGTTTCATCTAGGTTGCTGCTATTTTTTCATCATGATTCAAACCGGCCTCGACTACAAATAGGTTGCCGTTTTAAAAATCGATCATGTTTTAGTCACAGGTCTAGACGAAGCCGGTTTTCTTCATAGTCGAGGAAGGTTTTCAACATGTGCGTGGGAGGTGGTAGCAGGTTGCAGGTCACCTCCACCTTGATTTTTTTTTGGGTGGCGGGCAAGGTCACCAGAGGTTGCTGTTTAGGTCTCCTAAGTGGGACAGGGGCTATATACTCTCTCTTGAAAACATCCAGTGAATCGGCCTCCACTGCCTTCTGTGGCAGAGAATTCCACAGATTCACAACTCTCTGGCTGAAAAAGTTTTTCCTCATCTCAGTCCTAAATGGCCCAAACCCTTATTCTTAAACTGTGACCCCCGGTTCTGGACTCCCCCAACATCGGGAAACACTCCCCCAACATCGGGAAGCTTGATCAAGCCAAGCTCTGCTTAGTCGACACATTGCTATCTTCCCACAGTGTGTCTCTAAATATCCCTCTAAATGCATTGAATGGCAGTCTATTGGGAAGGAGTGGGGTTTGGAAATGAACTGAAATCAAAGATCTCCTCAGCTCGATGAACTATACATTGATCACTAACACACGCTGCAGTGTGTAAGATAAACACTTTAGTTTTGATTAGTTTAGAGATACTTTCTCCGAGATCTTCACTTTCCTCCCACACTCCAAAGACGTCCAGGTATGTATGTAAATTGGCTTGGTCA